>NC_087155.1:5556691-5594191 GCF_035594125.1 Scylla paramamosain
GTGCCGCGTTGCTGATTAACGAACAAAGTAACTGACAAGTTGCATGGAACAAAATATTACAAAGGAAAACATAAATGCTCACCACCACGAAGAGAGACACTAGCAATGGTACGGTACGGTAAGTGAAGCTGCTACATAAACCGTACTGCCACTGAAATGTTCACTGGCTGTTGCCTCAGCTCGCAACTCAATCAACATTTAGCCTGGGAATGGTTAAAGACGCATCGCCTCAAACCACGAGCAACACACAATTACCGTAACCTTTATTTCTTCAAGTACATCCGAGTGGAAAATATGAGTAGGCGTCCCTGATGGCTACATACTCACTGTCTCCACTTGTCCAGACTCCTGTTAACTGATTACGAAAGCAGTTAAATCTCAGCCCCACTTTCAAGCATCCATAAATTTTGCTTGGTGTGACACTATAATGCCACAGACATTGCTCACTATGACATTTAAAGAAATCATGGTGATGTGACTAACACTAATTTAACGCATAATGGGAAATACGAGTCACTGTATAAGTGTTCATTTCGCGCTTTTTTTTCACATTATTATGTATTTATTTATTCATTTATTCCTGATTTTAATTTTACATGAAAGAACTGATGTGACGAGGGAGATCGTGGCCATACAGATTTGAAGAAATATCATGAGAGCAAAAAATCTCTTTAAGATTGTAAATAGAACATAAGAACATAAGAAATAAGGGAAGCTGCAAGAAGCGACCAGGGCTACACGTGGCAATCCCTGTATGAAAATTAATATACCTACCTATTTCCATCTATTATCCCCATCCATAAACCTGTCTAATCTTCTCTTAAAGCTCTCTAATGTCCTAGCACTAACAACATGATTACTGAGTCCGTTCCACTCACCTACCACTCTATTTGAGAACCAATTTTTTCCTACCTCCTTCCTGAACCTAAATTTTTCAAGCTTGAACCCGTTATTTCTTGTTCTACCCTGGTTGCTGATCATAAGAATTTTGCTTACATCCCCCTTGTTATACTTCTTATACCATTTAAAGACTTCTATCAGGTCTCCTCTTAACCTACGTCTCTCTAAAGAATGTAAATTTAACAACTTCAATCTCGCCTCGTAAGGAATACTCCTCATCCCCTGTATCCATTTAGTCATTCTCCTCTGTAATGATTCTAATAGACCTACATCTTTCCTGTAATGTGGGGACCAGAACTGCACAGCGTAGTCTAGATGAGACACAATATCAAACAAAGACGAAAAACATTAGAACTAACGAGTTTGAAACCAAAATGAAAAGACAAAATACTAACCCCTAGCAGACGAAACAACGGGCAGCTCATAAGAAAGCTGTGGGGACGTCTATATGTTACTGGCCTTACGTATCAAACTAAGGGTGTGTGGGTACTGGCAACCGGGGAGTGGAGGCCGTCCGTACCTTCTCAGGGAGCATCTACATTTCTAATTTGTGAAACACGACAAGTTTGCTGAGCCAGGGAAACTTGTGATGATCTCATGAATATAAATAGCGAAGGCCGTAGCCTCAGCCCAGCACACACTTCCATGTGTGCACATCAGCATTGCGGGAGTGGATTCATTGCAGCATATCTAAGCAAGTGGGGTGACAGATGCCTTCGGAATGCTCACCATTGCCATTACATCTTTTTTTTTTTTTTTTAAGTGCATGGGAGTGACAAATGTTTTTCTTTCTATAATTCTCCGACAAGAACATCCTTGAATCCATCTTTACTGCTGGAGAGAGAGAGAGAGAGAGAGAGAGAGAGAGAGAGAGAGAGAGAGAGAGAGAGAGAGAGAATTTCTATGGGACTTGATTTGCCGCAGCACATTAGACAGTATAGACGCATCCTTTATTCCTACAACATAATAACTTCACGGTGAATCGATACGAAACTGTCTGAGAATTTGGTAATCAGAATTTGAAGGATATCTGACATAAATGAGTAAAGTTGTTAGGACAAGCGAATATTGGAAATTTTCAAAGGCTGATATTGATTATTGGTAGCAAGGTTTGTGGCTTGCCGTGACCTACCTGACTGATGGGATGGTGCGAGTGATGGCGATAGAAATATTGATATAATTTTTGTTGTCTTTATTTTATTATTTATAGAGTGGATTCCTCGCTTGTCTGACACTCAGGATGTAGAGCAGACAAGTTGCTGTAATCTCTTGAAACACACACACACACACACACACACACACACACACACACACACACACACACACACACACACACACACACACACACACACACACACACACACGGGGGTGTATAATGATAGCATAATGATGATGAAAATGATGATATCGATGATGGTTGTTGGTCTTGGTTTTGTTTTTGTTGTTGTTGTTGTTGGTTATTATTATTATTATTATTATTATTATTATTATTATTATTATTATTATTATTATTATCATTATTATTATTGTTATTATTATTATTATTATTATTATTATTATTATTATTATTATTATTATTATTATTATTATCATTATTATTATTAGTGATGATGATGATGATGATGATGATGATGATGATGATGATGATGATGATGATAATGCAAATAATAATAATAATAATAATAATAATAATAATAATAATAATAACAATAATAATAATAATAATAATAATAATAATAATAATCACTCAGTTTCAATCAGAAGCAACTATGTAAGAGGCAAGGCATTATGAAGCAATGATAAACACGAGTCATATGTTTATCAGTTAAACGTATTCATACCGCTTTTTTAGACAGGTTGGAATCAAAAACTTTTCGACTTATTAACCCCTCTCATCTAAATAATTGTCTTCAGTTTCTTTCTTATCGACTCAGTGTTGTACCTCTTGCTATCTTTTACCGCTATTTTCACACTAACAGCTCTTCTGATTTTGCTAACTGCATGCCACGTGGCCTCGCTCTACAAGACTTTCTTCTTTCTCTCATCCCTATTCTGTCCACTTCTCAACCTAATGCAAGAGTTAACCAGTATTCTCGATCATTCATTCCTTTCTCTTGTAAACTTTGGAACTCCTTGCCTGCTTCTGTATTTCCTCTGTTTCTTGATTATTCTGGCATTTAAGTGAGCCTATTTTTTTTTTTTTTGTTGCTCTTAGCCAGTGGCTCTAGGGGAACTGGCATTTAAGTAACCTTTTCTTTTTCTAATTTTTTGTTGCTCTTGGCTAGCGTCTCTCTTACATAAAATGATAATAATAATAATAACCTCTAGGGGAACTGGTATTTAAGTGGGCCTTTTTTTTTTTCTGTTGCTCTTGTCCAGAGGCTCTCTTACATAAAATACTACTACTACTACTACTACTACTACTACTACTACTACTACTACTACTACTGATAATAATAACAATAATAATGTTCATCTACTATTCTAGCATAAAGATTAACACCAATATTAACACAAGCATACATGCATATAAGAAGCACACGAGCCATTCATAACAAGACTGGGAGGGCGCCCGTGGAAAAGTTTTTTTTTTTCTCTGTTTTTAGAGAAGACCTGTGAATTAGACACTTTTGATTGACATACTGTAGGAGAGGCATTCACTAAATTGCTTTAGATAAATGAGATTATTGAATATGTTAATGGTAATGACAGCAACTATATAATGCAGCAGTTGCCATACTTATAAAGTAAGAAAATTAAAAGATAGCATGTATTTCTACCAGTCGGAATTATATGCAGCATATTATTAATTTCAATGTAAAAGCATGTCATTATATTCTTATTTTATCTCCTTGCACTTTGGTTATCCTCATTCTTGGGTCGCACTGGAGAATCCTCAATCAGCTGGCGATGTATACCACTGATGCAATCAGTATCATGTCCAGCACTGCAGCCCTTCCTGCACCTCCCAGTATATCACGTGCAACGGCTCACCCCCTTTTCCATCAAGTCAGCGAAACAGGACATTCCAGAAACAAAGATGTGATTTTTCTCATTATTCTCTCGTAAATAACGTGAATGAATGAATGGATGACAACACCACCTGTAGGAGAGGGAAAATATTGGAACAACAATTTAAGTATAATATTGCATCCTGCTTTTCCAAATGAGGCAGTCAGAATAAGCGTCTAGTGCTTGGATAAAAGAACTTGTTACATTATCGCACTTGAAAAGAAAAGTGCAGTTTCAAGACAGAAATCACTTAGATGGCACCATTTATGTATGCGTATATGTATGTGTGATATATGTATATGTGCGTGCTTATACATATACATGCGTGCAGGCACTTATGTATACACATACAGCACGCTCATGCGCGCCTGCCCGCGCGCGCGCGGCGCATACATATACGAGTACACACACACACACACACACACACACACACACCACATATCATTATGTACTTACATGGTAAAGTTTCACGCCATCGTTTTGCTTCAACACTCACGAGCAAATTTGTTACTTGATCAAATAAGTTTAGATTTTATCAAAATTTTATTAGTAATGAAAGGAAAACATTTCATTATTAACTTGATTTTCATTCCTTACGCTGGCACATCCGAGAATAAACTAACTTTTATAAGTTGTGTTCTTCTTACATCACTTTACATCACTGTACTGTCAGCCTTCATCAGTCTTTCCGTGACACACAACTGTAATATGTGAATAAAGAAAATAAGACAACACCACAGTGTCCGCATCTGACTTTTTTTTTGTTCTTACTCCCTATATTTTACTCAGACAATAAATCCTTTAATCCTGCAGTTGATTAACCCTTCTCTCCCTTTTCTCCTCTCATTTGCTCCCCTTGGCGTCACTCCCCTGCCTCTCCCTTACCTCACAGTAATCCGTGGTTCAGTTTTAGATTAATTTTAATTCCTCGCGACGAATGAAGGCGGCGGATCGCGAGGCTCACCTGAGGGCGTGTCTGTGACGAGCGTGTGTGCTCTGTTCGCAATGTACGTAAAAAGACTTAGAGTCTATAATACACTGAAAAGACATCCATTATGGGATCTATTGTATCCTGATATTTGCACGGAAATGAAAAGATGAATCACAAAATATAATAGATTATAATCACAATTAACAGAACATGGCGATAGAGATAAGAAATCTTGTTGAGACTTCCTTTCTTGTTCCTGGCAGGTGTTAAGAAATACTGTTCGGAGGCTTGTGACTTTTATATTAGATGGGGAGAAATCTTGCATTTTCAATGGCTAAACTAAAAATAAGAACTTGTCCTTTGTAATTTTAATAATATTTGCATTCCAATTAAAAAGTTCAGCCCATACTTTTTTCAAATAAGTGAAAAAAAAAAAAAAATGAGAATGCAAAGTTTTGTTAGGAGAAAATTTCTTAAGATATTTCTGATATACTGAGCAAACTGAAATTACTAAAGTTACTAAATCGAAAGTTATTCTGTAACCTATGAATTAAAGGAACCAATTAAGAATCGCTGAAGATGCTCATGGTTACGATTTTGATAGCTTCTGTACGAGTGTCTTGAAAGCATATCCCTCTTCATAGTCACTATATATATATATATATATATATATATATATATATATATATATATATATATATATATATATATATATATATATATATATATATATATATATATATATATATATATATATATATATACTCCACAATAACTTGTTATCCCGTTGCTTTGAGACATCTGTCATAAATTATCCAGAACATCCACACCTATCCGCCCACACACTCACCATCATCCACTGACTACCACCCCCACCCCCGCCCACACACACCCACATTGGGAGGGAGTTGACAGGAGCCTCACCACTAAGTCCACGTCTTGTTTGTGTACAGAACTTCCTCTCCATCTGAACACCAACCTTTATTCCGTTCTTCTTAGATAAATCATCGCTCATTCTCACTTATCATCTTTCTTCTCTTTTGTGTTTCCCCTTTCTCCATTCCTCTCTCCCTCCCTCGCTTCCTTCCTTCCTTCATTCATTCTTTTCTTCCTCCCGTCGCCCCAGACAGGAGTGATGGATGGCCCGTGAGACTGACCCCAAACATTACTAATCCAGACTGTTGATCATCTGCGGCAGCCCGAGTGACTCACAGGAGGGAGGGAGGAGGGAGGGTGAGCGAGCGAGGGAAGGGAGTATGGTGGGAGTAGGAGGGAAAATCGGAAGGGAGGGTTTCAAAGGGAACGAAGGGAGGGTGGTAGTATATGAAGGTTGATAGAGGGAGGGAAGGGGAGAGAAGAGGGTGGTGATAGTACGACAGGGAGTCAGGTTGAAGGGTGCGAAGAGAGAGCGAAAGAAGACTGGTGATGGGATGGCGCATGAGAAGAGAGGGAAAGCAGTAAGGTGAAAGACTGAATGACGACACTGAAACAGGAGAGGGGGAAAGAGAGGGCCAGTGTGGTGGTGAGTCATGGGAAGAAGGCGTCCTGCTCTAGTACCATACAGAGGCTTGGCAAGAAAGGGGTGGGAATGGAGAAAGGATCGTCAGTGAGTCAGTCCAGATGTAATAGACAGTCAGCAAAGTGATGCATCCTCTACCTGTATCCGCACCATGGTGGAAGGCAGTGAGCAGTAGCCTTTCAGTCAGTCAGGGTAGGTATTGAGACGAGCCTGACGGACGCTCACCAAATGACTCCCAAACCAAGGAAACTTTTACGATCGATCGACATTTTCAATTAGATCACTAGCGAGCAACGAATCCGCCCTCCCCTTTTACTGCTTGTCCCTCTGTCTCTCTTAGTGAAGGGGAGAGAGCTTCAAGATTCACTCAAATCATTCGCCTGTACACCAAGGCTTTACCGTTAAATTTATAGTATTGCGTTTCCAAGTTACCATACAAAGCCACTTATGTATGATGTTCTTTTTTTTTTCCTATTTACAACCATATACACACGCACCCACCCACGGGACACACATGTGCATGCACACACACAGACGCACCCATGTTGTGACTCACTCTCTCTCTCTCTCTCTCTCTCTCTCTCTCTCTCTCTCTCTCTCTCTCTCTCTCTCTCTCTCTCTCTCTCTCTCTCTCTCTCTCTCTCTCTCTCTCTCTCTCTCTCTCTCTCTCTCTCTCTCTCTCTCTCTCTCTCTCTCTCTCTCTCTCTCTCTCTCTCTCTCTCTCTCTCTCTCTCTCTCTCTCTCTTTGGTGAGGTGAAATTGTTTAATGGCATGGTAATGTTTCTCTTCCTTTTCAATCTCGTGGTTGTAGTAAAAAAGCAGATTGACATAATGACGGTGCTTTTAGATTCAGTGTACTTTCCGTTACACTTCACTCTGTCTCTCCCTTCCTTCTCGTTTCTCACTCTATCTGATTTCTTCCTCTCTCATCATTTCTCTCTTCTTGCAAGCCGTCCCTCTCTTACCCATTCCCATCTTGTTTCGCTTCTCCTCAGCGTTGGACAGTCATTGAAGAAAGGAATGTGATAAAGAAAAAAAACTGACAAAAACCAGCTATTTCAAGAATCTCATTTGCTCAGTTGACTTTCAGTTTATCATTTGTCTTTAAGACGTTTGTGTTTCCTTTCCCTTCTTCTACACTTTTCTTTTATCCCTTCCCAACATCTCTTTATTTATCTATTTATTTATTCATTTATTTATCATTTATTATCTATTTGTTTATTTTTTACCATTTCCACAGTCCTTAATTTTTCCAGGTCATTATCTTCGGAGTTCTCTCTCCTCTCTTCTTCTGCCCATCTTTTTCCTCTCCCCCTTCCATCCTCCCTTCCTCCCTCCAGGTCACTAATACCTCCAATATATATTCCAGCGAGGAGGAGGGTGAGTCACTCGCTGTCTTGATAACGCTTTCCGCCACTACAACCGGACAGGACGATCACTGGCTTGGTCTCAGGGAACCAACACAAACTTATTATATATATATATATATATATATATATATATATATATATATATATATATATATATATATATATATATATATATATATATATATATATATATATATATATATATATATAAAATTTTATTTATTCTTTTTGCCACCACCCTAGCGTGGGAATCAGGCCATCTTATATTAATTTAATTTTTGTAATTTTATTTTATTTATGTTTCCTTTAGGATTCTTGCCGCCTCTGTACCAATGATGTACTTGGTTAGTTTGTTGCCACCACTGTACTGGATGAAATTTTTGGTATGTTGGTGATTACTCTGGAGGACCTGGTAGTAGCTGGATATTGTTGATAGCGCTGAGGTCGTGGGTAGTGATTTGGATTATGGTTGATTGTGCGAGTAAAAGACACAAGTTATAAGAGTTCTTGATTTAATGATGGACAGGATGTACACGCGTAATACCGAGACACAACTGATTACGGACGTGACAATACTTGATTCTCTCTCTCTCTCTGAAGACTGACTGTGAACAGATCTTGAACTGTACTCTGTCTGATTTGTCTGACTGGTTTGAACTGACTCTCTGAACAGACTGACTGACTAGCTACGCGTACGACTCTATTTATGCGAGATGAAGTAGATCAGGGTACAGTCTCTGAGATGAAGAAATGACCAATGAGGTGCTTGGAAATGGGATGAAGGGACCAATGGTAGAGATCGACAAAAAGGCGATGCAGATGTTTTCCCTAAGGACTGGCAGAAATGTAGGGAAGGTGTAGTATTCCCTTGAGAGCGCGAGAGGGAGGAGAAAAGGTTAAAATAGAGTGAGGCTGACCATGTGGGCACGTGGTATGAAATATATGAATGATGAATATATATAATAATAATTGTTATGACTGATGCGACTGATACATTTATTCTAATTGTATTTTATACATTTTTATTTTTTTATTTATACATAAATTCATGTATTTTTTCCTATATACAATATATAACACATGCATTCCTTCACACACGCATCATTCATACAGGGTTCCTACTACTAAAACAAAACTATTGCCCTTTGTCAGGACAGGGAAGAGGGAGGAGTAACACACAGGCACACAGGAGGGGAGGCTACGTAGCATTACTATGTATCATATATGTACAGAATGGGGAACACGTTCATATGAGAATCACGCAGTACACAGTGCAGATACGTTTTCATACATTTATTTAAACATTTATATACGCATCTTATCAGTTATATATACAAGGTGCATGATATGATATATATGTAGGAGTACATAGATATACCATTAGAAGTTCGAGGTAGGTTCCAGTAATGCGGTTTACACCTCTTTGGGTACTGCCACGGTCTCGGGGCATTCGGCTGACTGGACGCCTACCTAAAACACCACACACTCACGCCTGCAATGGTTTTCCTTTATTGTGATTTAAGCACCACCTGGAGTTTGGGCCTCTGCTGTATACTTGCTGTGACCGTGTCTGGGGAATCTAACTGCGCCTGTGAACAGCGCCCGCAAATAAACTCACGGCACCTGTCTGGAAGTTTCTGTACCGATCCCCGCTCTACATATATACTACATATAAATCACAACTCTTTAAGTAAATTGGCCTCAGTCAGGAAAATCATCAGTCTGTCGACCACATCCGGTGCTCATCACTCAAAAGAGAGGCCGTGTCCCCAGCAGTAAGCTGCCAAGGGTCGCCTCTTCTTGCGATAACGCAAACAGTGAAGCTTCCTTTGTTGCAGAGATCTCCATTCTTGGAGACTTCATTGTTCACCACCAGCTTTGGCTTTCCTCTCCCTTCACTGACTATCATGGTGAACTAGCCTTCAACTTTGCTATTCTCCACGACCTAGAGCGATTGGCGCAACACCCTATTCGTATTCCTGACAGTCTTGGAGATACGCCCAACATTCTTGACCTTTTCCTGACCTCTAATCCTTCTGCTTATGCTGTCACCCTCTCTTCTCCGTTGGGCTCCTCCGACCACAATCTCATATTTGTATCTTATCCTATCGCTCCAATCCCTCCTCAGGATCCCCCTAAGCGAAGGTGCCTCTGGCGTTTTGCCTCTGCTAGTTGGGGGGGGACCTGAGGAGGTATTTTGCTGATTTTCCTTGAAATGACTACTGCTTCCGTGTCAGAGACCCGTCTTTCTGTGCTGAGCGCATAATAGAGGTGATAGTGTCTGGCATGGAGGCGTACATTCCTCATTCTTTTTCTCGATCTAAACCTTCCAAACCTAGGTTTAACACGGCTTCTTCTCGTGCTATACATGATAGAGAGGTGGCCCACAAAAGGAACTTAAGCCTTCCATCACCAGAATCTCATGCACTTTATATTTCTGCCTGGAACCAATTAAGCCAAGTCTGTTCTCTAACTAGCCAAAAACTCCTTCATTATCAGAAAGTGTCAAAAATCTTTCAAGATCTAACTCCCCTCGTGACTTCTGGCATCCAGCCAAAAATATCTCCAATAACTTTGCTTCTTCTTCTTTCCCTCCTTTATTTTAACCAGATGGCACCATTGCTATCACATCTATTTCTAAAGCTGAACTCTGTGCTCAAACCTTTGCTAAAAACTCTACCTTGGACGATTCTGGGCTTGTTCCTGCCTCTCTTCCACCCTCTGACTCCTTCATGCTACCTATTAAAATTCTTCGCAATGATGTTTTCCATGCCCTCGCTGGCCTAAACCCTCGGAAGGCTTATGGACCTGATGGGGTCCCTCCTATTGTTCTCCAAAACTGTGCCTTCGTGCTTGCACCTTGCCTAGTCAAACTCTTTCAGCTCTGTCTGTCAACATCTACGTTTTCTTCTTGCTGAAAGTTTGCCTACATTCAGTTTGTTCCTAAAAAAGGTGACCGTTCTAATCCCTCAAACTACCGTCCTATTGCTTTAATATCCTGCCTATCTAAAATTTTTGAATGTATCCTCAACAGGAAGATTCTTAAATATGTATCACTTCACAACCTTCTATCTGATCGCCAGTATGGGTTCTGTGCAGGCCGCTCTACTGGTGATCTTCTGGCTTTCTTTACTGAGTCTTGGTCATCCTCTTTTAGAGATTTTGGTGAAACATTTGCTGTTGCCTTAGATATATCAAAACCTTTTGATATAGTCTGACACAAAGCTTTGATTTCCAAACTACCCCCTTACGGCTTCTATCCTTCTCTCTGTAACTTCATCTCAAGTTTCCTTTCTGACCGTTCTATTGCTGCTGTGGTAGACAGTCACTGTTCTTCTCCTAAATCTATTAACAGTGATGTTCCTCAGGGTTCTGTCCTGTCACCCGCTCTCTTTTTATTATTCATCAATGACATAAACCAAAATTCTTGTCCTATCCACTCCTACGCTGATGATGCTACCCTGCACTTTTCCACTTCTTTTCATTGACGTCCAACCCTTCAAGAAGTAACCATTTCACGCAGGGAAGACACAGAACGCCTGACTTCTGATCTTTCTAAAATTTCTGATGGGGCAGAGCAAACTTGGTATTGTTCATTGCCTCAAAAACTCAATTCCTCCATCTGTCAACTCGACACAACCTTCCAGACAACTATCCCTTCTTCTTCAATGACACTCAACTGTCCCCCTCTTCTACACTGAACATCCTCGGTCTCTCCTTTGCTTATAATCTGAACTGGAAACTTCACATCTCATCTCTAACTAAAACAGCTTCTATGAAGTTAGGTGTTCTGAGATGTCTCCGCCAGTTTTTCTCACTCTCCCCCCCAGCTGCTAACTCTGTACAAGGGCCTTATCCCTCCATGTATGGAGTATGCTTCACATGTCTGGGGGTTTCCACTCATATCGCTCTTCTAAACAGGGTGGAATCAAAAGCTTTTCGTCTCATCAACTCCTCTCCTCTAACTGACTGTCTTCAGCCTCTCTCTCATCGCCGCAGTGTTGCATCTCTAGTTGTCTTCTACCGCTATTTTCATGCTAACTGCTCTTCTGATCTTGCTAACTGCATGCCTCCCATCCTTCTGCGGCCTCGCTGCACAAGACTTTTCTCTCACCCCTATTCTGTCCACTTTTCTAATGCAAGAGTCAACCAGTATTATCAGTCATTCATCCTTATCTCTGGTAAACTGGAACTCCCTGCCTGCTTCTATATTTCCACCTTCCTATGACTTGAATTCCTTCAAGAGGGAGGTTTCGAGACACTTATCCTTCAATTTTTGACTACCGCTTTGGAAACTTTTCTGGGACTGGCATCTCAGTAGGCTTTCTTCTTTTTATTTATTGGATTTTTGTTGCCCTTGGCCAGTGTCCCTCCTACATAAGTAAAAAAAAAGATGTGCTTAACAGTTAGGTAACGTAACAGGTTTTACATTGTGGTGTAAAGGCATTGGCTATGTAGGCAAGCATACGCGTAGAGATTGTGCAGCTCATCCTGTGACGTGGGAGAACCACCTCCTTCCACCTTATGGGATAATTGGAAGAAGCTTACTCTCCCAGGAAAGGTTTGATGGAGTGTAGGTGGAGGTAGTCCCAGTGACTATTCCATATAAGTTTTATTGATGATTTAACAGCTTAGAGACATGATTGCAGATCGCGACGGAGGTTCCACTCTCCCTCGAGCTTTGCAGCAGACCGAGCCAGCATGTCAGCCTGTTCAGTCCCGCGTATACTGGAATGTCCGGGCTGGTTGCCTGGACATTCCAGTATACGCGGGACTGAACAGTCTGACATGCTGGCTTGGTCTGCTAGAAAGCTCAGTGACAAGGATTTACAACAAGAATTTAGTTTATTAATGATGTTGCCATAGATTTGATTTGTATCCGTGTGGCCGGACTCTATTACCATAGAGTCGAAAAAATTACAATTGAATGATGAGATGAATTTAATGCATGATCTATAGTCTTATCAACTGCAAAATGTTCAGCAGAAAACACTCATGTATGGGAAAGCAGTCGGAACCTTAGGGCACACTCACACGACCACACACTTGCACAAACACATTCTTCCGTCTTGGAGCCGTCAGTGTATAGATGTAGGGATGGAGGGAGGCCAGCGACGAGGGCCCGGAAGTGTTGGTAGAGCTCCGTCTCACTAATGACAGACTTTTTCCCCGGAAGACAGTTGATGGTGAATGTGGTGGTGGGACGTTTCCAGGGGAGAAGACTGGGCAGCAATAGCAGCCGTTGTCGTGCAATCTGATGCCTATGAGCTAGTAGAGCATGTGGAGTCTTGCAGCGACTGGACGGCGGACCACAGAGTGAAGGTGGTGAAGCTGCTATATGATTCTGCTTGCTACGTTACCGAGGGGAGCATTCCGGGCTGTTTTTATCTCATGGGATAATAGGAGGCGTCACGTCGAAGGTGTGGTGGTGGTATATTGGCCTCAATCTCCATCCGCGCCACACGCGTGCAGCAAAGGGTTCCAAGACACATTCGCACACATTCATTCTGAAATATTTCCAATCTCCTCCGATGCAGACCCATACACCAGTGAGCCATAGTATAAGTGAGAACGAATTAAGGATTTATACACCATTAATAGAGATTTTATGTCTGCTCCCCATGAGGTACCAGAAAGGTACTTGAGGACATTGTTTTTTTTTTATGACAACGGATAAGCAATCCATTAATGTGACTCTTCCAATTGAGTCTACTGTCAAAGTGCATACCCAGGAACTATACTGAATTTTTAAACGGTATCGGCTTGCCTTGAAGTGTTAAATGCAAATCAAATACGTTATGTTTAATAAAAACAACACTTAGGTACGAAAAACTTAAATCCCCACAGAGAGCCCCAATGATGGAAGGAGTCAAGAGCAGCTTGAATCCTCTCCGCCGAGAACTGTGCGTTAGGTGAGGAGTGATACAGCCCACAGTCGTCAGCGTATAGTGAATATTTAAGATTCCTGGGGACGGGAATTGTCGACAGAATATCATTAATCATAATGCAAAATTAAATTTTACTAAGAACACTATCCTATGGCAACACGTTTTCCTGGACGATGTATTAGTAATGGTGTCTAGTTGGTACTGAGTCCTATCGCTCCAATCCCTCCTCAGGATGCCCCTAAGCGGACGTGCCTCTGGCGTTTTGCCTCTGCTAGTTGGGGGGCCCTGAGAAGGTATTTTGCTGATTTTCCTTGGAATGACTACTGCTTCCGTGTCGGAGACCCGTCTTAGTGTGATATAATATATATATATATATATATATATATATATATATATATATATATATATATATATATATATATATATATATATATATATATATATATATATATATATATATATATATATATATATATATGTATGTATATATATATGTATGTATATATATATGTATGTATATATATATATGTATGTATATATATATATATATGTATGTATATATATATATGTATGTATAATATACATACATATACATATACATATGTATGTATATGTATGTATGTATATATATATATATATATATATATATATATATATATATATATATATATATATATATATATATATATATATATATATATATATATATATATATATATATATATATGTATGTATATATATGTATGTATGTATATATATATGTATGTATGTATATATATATATATATATATATATATATATATATATATATATATATATATATATATATATATATATATATATATATATATATATATATATATATATATATATATATATATATATATATATATATATGTATGTATATATATATGTATGTATATATATATATATATATATATATATATATATATATATATATATATATATATATATATATATATATATATATATATATATATATATATATATATATATATATATATATATATATATATATATATATATATATATATATATATATATATATATATATGTATATATATATATATATATATATATATATATATATATATATATATATATATATATATATATATATATATATATATATATATATATATATATATATATATATATATATCAGAGTAAATAGCGTAAGGTATGAGGAAGGAGAGGATGACGAGTGCTATGTACCAACCACAATGGAACAACTCAAGAAATCGTGGCCGTGTAGTGTAATTTTCTCTCGTGAAGGGGAAAGGACTTGCACAAAGCAGAGCTCATTAGTGAATAAATTGAATTTTTAGGCTAGGTACAATTATCTGAGTGGTATGATAGTCATTATGAGGTAGTGATGAGTAGTTATCTCTATTTCCATCTTTTGTGATATTATTATTCTTTTCATTATTTATGGATACCTTAAAAAAAAGTTTCCTCCTTGGATGAGGGCAGCAACATTTCCAGCCTTCGTAAAGATGGTTTGCGATGGACGGCTCTTATGACGCCGCTACTTTTGACTCAGGTGAGAAGTCACCTGATTCAGGTGTTCCTTTGAGAATTGTTGGTTTCTTGACCACCGGCATCTGTGTTCGGGTTTTAGTTATCACAAGAGGTGTACGCACTAACCCACGCCCCAGACCTTTCCTTTAAGCTCTGTCTGATAAAGGATTTTCCATATTGGCACTTGAGGTTAGATAAAAGAGATAAGGGGGATATGCTGTAATGTAGCCATCCAGTGACCTCCAACTATCATAAAGGTTAAAACACTGTTCGGCGCACACTCCTCTACCTTTCACATGCCAAGGCTAACCAAATATATATACCTCTGATTATTGCATTTTCGAAGCAAAACTTTTACTGCTTCTTTTTGTCTGCATAAAGACTTCGAGTCAGGTATAATCTACTCGCCATAAAGAAAGAGTAAAAATTTTTTCATATTCAGTCGATATCCACATTGCATTTTAGGAGGAAGCAGTAGACACCTGCCGAAACGATAATTACTCCCAGTGAGGTTTAAAGCACTGTTCAGGGGGTGCTGTAAACTTATCATTAAACCCAGTTGTGACCTCACTGAACGTTTCCCTTTGTGTCTCACAACACAAGGGGGCAGTCACAGCCTGCCCTCTAAAGACAACACTTTCTCCATACAAAACTACAAGCACCTAATAACACACACACCCTTTACTCAAAAATTTCAAAATCATCATGGCGACTCCTACACCAGCCTCGGAGTCCCCATCTGGGGAGGGGACCATAAATGTCTTCAGGTCGGAATGCCTTTCTGTCGACGACCCTAAGTGTCTTGACACCCCCCTCAACTTTTTCTTCATTAATTTCTGCAGCATTCGCGGTCTAAGATCTAATTTTCAATCTGTAGAACACCACCTCTCCTTTTCTAAACCTCATCTTCTTTTCCTCACTGAAACTCAGGTGTCTGAGGCAACTGACAGTAGCCCCTTTTCTGTTCCCTCCTACTATAAATGTCCCCAGGTCGGACTGCCTTTCTGTCAACGACGCTAAGTGTCTTGACACCCCCCTCAACTTTTTCTTCATTAACTTCTGCAACATTCGCGGTCTAAGATCTAATTTTCAATCTGTAGAACACCACCTCTCCTTTTCTAAACCTCATCTTCTTTTCCTCACTGAAACTCAGGTGTCTGAGGCAACTGACAGTAGCCCCTTTTCTGTTCCCTCCTATTTTCTCTATCCTCATTTTAGATCCAAAGCTGGATGCTGCGTTTATGTGCGCAATGACTTAACCTGCTCTCGTGCCCACGCTCTTGAATCTTCCGAGTTTTCCACCATCTGGCTACGACTACAGAGTCACTCTCATACTAAATTTATCTGTGCTGTATACCTCTCACCTAACTACTCTGACTATAAGAAATTCTTTGACTTCTTAACTTCCAAAGTGGAGCACATTCTGACCCTCTTCCCTTTTGCAGAGATCTCCATTCTTGGAGACTTCAATGTTCACCACCAGCTTTGGCTTTCCTCTCCCTTCACTGACCATCCTGGTGAACTAGCCAACAACTTTGCTATCCTCCATGACCTAGAGCAATTGGTGCAACACCCTACTCGTATTCCTGACCGTCTTGGAGATACGCCTAACATTCTTGACCTTTT
Organism: Scylla paramamosain; assembly: GCF_035594125.1. Lineage (NCBI taxonomy): Eukaryota > Metazoa > Arthropoda > Malacostraca > Decapoda > Portunidae > Scylla > Scylla paramamosain. The sequence continues at coordinate 5,573,480 of NC_087155.1, forward strand.
CCTGACCTCTAATCCTTCTGCTTATGCTGTCACTCTTTCTTCTCCGTTGGGCTCCTCCGATCACAATCTCATATCTGTATCTTGTCCTATCACTTCAATCCCTCCTCAGGATCCCCCAAAGCGAAGGTGCCTCTGGCGTTTTGCCTCTGCTAGTTGGGGGGACCTGAGGAGGTATTTTGCTGATTTTCCTTGGAATGACTACTGCTTCCGTGTCAGAGACCCGTCTTTGTGTGCTGAGCGCATAACAGAGGTGATAGTGTCTGGCATGGAGGCACACATTCCTCACTCTTTTTCCCGTCCTAAACCTTCTAAACATTGGTTTAACACAGCTTGTTCTCGTGCTATACATGATAGAGAAGTGGCCCACAAAAGGTACTTAAGCCTTCCATCTCCAGAATCTCATGCACTTTATATTTCTGCCTGGAGCCATGCCAAGTCTGTTCTCCAACTAGCCAAAAACTCCTTTATTAACAGAAAATGTAAAAACCTTTCAAGATCTAACTCCCCTCTTGATTTCTGGCATCTAGCCAAAAATATCTCCAATAACTTTGCTTCTTCTTCTTTCCCTCCTCTATTTCAACCAGATGGCACCACTGCTATCACATCTATTTCTAAAGCTGAACTCTTTGCTCAAACCTTTGCTAAAAACTCTACCTTGGACGATTCTGGGCTTGTTCCTCCCTCTCCTCCACCCTTTGACTACTTCATGCCACCTATCAAAATTCTTCGCAATGATGTTTTCCATGCCCTCGCTGGCCTAAACCCTCGGAAGGCTTATGGACCTGATGGGGTCCCTCCTATTGTTCTCCGAAACTGTGCCTCCGTGCTTGCACCTTGCCTAGTCAAACTCTTTCAGCTCTGTCTGTCAACATCTACCTTTCCTTCTTGCTGGAAGTTTGCCTACATTCAACCTGTTCCTAAAAAGGGTGACCGTTCTAATACCTCAAACTACCGTCCTATTGCTTTAATTTCCTGCCTATCTAAAGTTTTTGAATCTATCCTCAACAGGAAGATTCTTAAACATCTATCACTTCACAACCTTCTATCTGATCGCCAGTATGGGTTCCGTCAAGGCCGCTCTACTGGTGATCTTCTGGCTTTCCTTACTGAGTCTTGGTCATCCTCTTTTAGAGATTTTGGTGAAACTTTTGCTGTTGCCTTGGACATATCAAAAGCTTTTGATAGAGTCTGGCACAAAGCTTTGATTTCCAAACTACCCTCCTACGGTTTCTATCCTTCTCTCTGTAACTTCATCTCAAGTTCCATTTCTGACCGTTCTATTGCTGCTGTGGTAGACGGTCACTGTTCTTCTCCTGAATCTATTAACAGTGGTGTTCCTCAGGGTTCTGTCCTGTCACCCACTCTCTTCTTATTATTCATTAATGATCTTCTAAACCAAACTTCTTGTCCTATCCACTCGTACGCTGATGATACCACCCTGCACTTTTCCACGTCTTTTCATAGACGTCCAACCCTTCAGGAGGTAAACATATCACGCAGGGAAGCCACAGAACGCCTGACTTCTGATCTTTCTAAAATTTCTGATTGGGGCAGAGCAAACTTGGTATTGTTCAATGCCTCAAAAACTCAATTCCTCCATCTATCAACTCGACACAACCTTCCAGACAGCTATCCCCTCTTCTTCAATGACCCTCACCTGTCCCCCTCTTCTACACTGAACATCCTCGGTCTGTCCTTTACTTATAATCTGTACTGGAAACTTCACATCTCATCTCTAGCTAAAACAGCTTCTATGAAGTTAGGTGTTCTGAGACGTCTCCGCCAGTTTTTCTCACCCCCCCAGCTGCTAACTCTGTACAAGGGCCTTATCCGTCCATGTATGGAGTATGCTTCACATGTCTGGGGGGGTTCCACTCATACTGCTCTTCTAGACAGGGTGGAATCAAAAGCTTTTCGTCTCATCAACTCCTCTCCTCTAACTGACTGTCTTCAGCCTCTCTCTCACCGCCGCAATGTTGCATATCTAGCTGTCTTCTACTGCTATTTTCATGCTAACTGCTCTTCTGATCTTACTAACTGCATGCCTCCCCTCCTTCCGCGGCCTCGCTACACAAGACTTTCTTCTTTCTCTCACCCCTATTCTGTCCACCTCTCTAACGCAAGAGTTAACCAGTATTCTCAATCATTCATCCCTTTCTCTGGTAAACTCTGGAACTCCCTGCCTTCTTCTGTATTTCCACCTTCCTATGACTTGAATTCCTTCAAGAGGGAGGTTTCAAGACATTTATCCATCAATTTTTGACCACTGCTTTGACCCTTTTATGGGACTGGCATTTCAGTGGGCATTTTTTTTTATTAAATTTTTGTTGCCCTTGGCCAGTGTCCTTCTTATATATATATATATATATATATATATATATATATATATATATATATATATATATATATATATATATATATATATATATATATATATAGATATATATATATATATATATATATATATATATATATATATATATATATATATATATATAAAAGTAAGAGCTTAATACAAAAAAATAAATTGTTTTATTTGAAAAATAGAGAAATCTTAGTTTTTTTTTTGGGTGTTTCCGAGCATCATCATATGGAAAGCATGTTACATAATTAATTTCCACATACCTATGTAGCATTCGCATCGATTTCCATATTTTAACTAAATGTGATTTTTATCAAATCACTGGTTCTATAGACATTCAATGCATTCTTTTATAAAACAATTTTACTGAAAACACATGACTGTACTTTCAAGGAAGGTGATAGACAAGTGCGCCTCCCACATGTCCCGAGGGCGAGCAGTAAATCAGTTCCGCCCACTGCCTCTAAGCACCTTGGCGGATACGTTGTCGCCGGGACGGAGTTATGGGCTCAGCCGGACCAAACTTTGCTCGGATGGGGGTTGAGTGCGCAGAGGGAGAAGGAAAGAAGGGATGAGATGAAAGAGAAGGACTCAGGGAAGACAGACAGACAGAGAGAGAGAGAGAGAGAGAGAGAGAGAGAGAGAGAGAGAGAGAGAGAGAGAGAGAGAGAGAGAGAGAGAGGAGGGAGTTACATAGAATTACATAGAAAAAGCAGGCCACAACAGACCTTACAGTCCTCAAGAGGTGACTGACCTAGAATTGCTAAGGTGATAGTAGAAGAAAAGGACAGCAAGGCAGAAGGCTCTCTCTCTCCACTCTCCACTCCGTCTGGCATAAGCCGAACAGGAAAACAGGTCGGAAATAAATACCTTACGGAGTCAGAGAAGAAAAAACCGAAGGAAACTTTATAGTATAGGAAGAAAATAGATGAAATAAGGTGCCCCCACTTCCTGAAGGCAAGGAAGTTAAACTCTAACAAACAAACGCTGTTAGCCGCGTATTGGAGACAAAATATTTGTCAAGACGACGTTCAAAAGACTCTACGGTGTTGCAGTCTACCAAGTCTCGAGGAAGCCCATTCTATAGATTAATTATGCGGTGGAAAAAAAAAATTGCTTTTTCGATTCATGAGAGTTGAAGGATTTCCCAACAATTTTGTGACCGTTTCCCTGAATGTAATTTGAAAAATATATCTTGAAATATTTACTGCAGTCCATGTTATCAATGGCTTTGATGGTTTTATACACCTGTATTAAGTTACTTCTTAGTCTTCTTTTGTTTTAATGGGAATAAATTTAGTTCTTTAAGACGCTCCTCGTATGATTTGTTTCTTAGGCTTGGTATAATTTTTGTTACTCTACGCTGAACTCGTTCTAATTTATCGATGTCTTTCTGGTAATAGGGAGAGAGAGAGAGAGAGAGAGAGAGAGAGAGAGAGAGAGAGAGAGAGAGAGAGAGAGAGAGAGAGAGAGAGAGAGAGAGAGAGAGAGAGAGAGAGAGAGAGAGAGAGAGAGAGAGAATCACCGAAAAACTTTTACGAAGCAAATGTAACACAATTTGGGTGAGAATAGTTTAAAAATTGAGGCCCTACAAGTTTTTTTTTTTTCAGTGCAATAGTTGAGCACAGGCCACCAGTCTGTCCCCGGTGACGATGGGTTGTTGCTGGCCGGCGGAATGTAGGGATGGATGGGCGGGGACAGGAGGCGGATTGAACGGAGGGTAAAATCAGAGTAGAGAGAGGGGATATTATATGGTAGGGAAAGGGTGAAAGGCACACTACCAAGGAGAAGAAGAAGATAGAGAAGCGGAAAGGAACGAAAAAAGGACAGGAAGTAGTTATTGAGCATCGAGAGAGAGAGAGAGAGAGAGAGAGAGAGAGAGAGAGAGAGAGAGAGAGAGAGAGAGAGAGAGCGGGGTGTAAGAAGATCAGGAAACAAATACAAGATACTGCGAGGGAGAGGATACAGAGCAGAGGGTGAATGGAGAAGGAACACGGGGCAGGAGAAGGGTGAAGGAAAAGCCCCAAGGGAAGGTCGATCAGGTGTAGGGCAATATAGGATAAAAGAGTATAGAAAAAAAGAAAGGTAAATATAATGAAAATCAGGATTCACCCCGATGCAGTGGGTGGGCAGGAACCGGCCGGCACTGGCGGTGGCAGTGACTGACCCCTTTGTTGTTGTCAGCAAAATAGTTGATGCGTGGCCACTGAACGCAGTGTTCAGTGCTTGCTTGGCAGTGGAAGGTCGTGTGTGTGAATAAAGGGAAACAAAATCTGTTTGTCGCAGGGAACTGAAATAATATTTCAAGGAGAGAAGTTTCCTCCATCAGGAAATCATAAGTTCTCTCCCGAGGGCAGACTCAGCGTGTTTACGGAGCGCGGCGCCCTCCGTGAGCTCCTCTGGAAAAATGTTCCTATGGAAGGAATTTTGACGAAAAATGAAGCGGAATAATTTCCGGAACTCTGCCTTGATCCATTTGGAATTCCTTTTAACTTTTAAAAAACTTTTTCAATTATATGTTTATTCTTATATTTCATAAGTGAATTGGTTTATCATTCCTCCATTATTTTACTTTTTTCCTGGAACAAAAAAAAAAAATCTTTTATTGAGATTTTGGTTTCGAACAAACCCTTGACCTGCTAGTTGCAAAATACCCTCGAGGAAATAGCGTCTCAAGTAGTTCATTTACAAGTTCCTCCGCTAAGCCTATTTATTATTTATTTATTTATTTTTTCAGAAGCAAAGATGATCCTAAACTAAGTATTTTAAGCTTTGTTATACTGTTTGTCTACTTAGATATTTTTTTCCTATACGGTTATATAATCAAGAATTATTGATAGTATTTGATTTCCCTAGAAAACTACATTTACTTCTGGTCAGTCATGGAAGACTAGACCATATACTCGTACATCTCTCTCTCTCTCTCTCTCTCTCTCTCTCTCTCTCTCTCTCTCTCTCTCTCTCTCTAATTGATTAGGGTGGCGATTATACGTGTCTCCTCGAGCTCCTGATCTCTGCTCCTTATTTCCATTGTTATAAGCACTCTCATGGCTAGTGTAAACTTTTCAGAAATTGAGTTGCTCGTGAGAGAGAAAGTGGAAGATAAAATTGAAATCACTTTCCACAACCAGAAAAAGGATTTAACGAAGACAGCAAAGGATGTGATTGAGACAGTGTTACTTGAAGTGAGCAAGGTGATTATGGTGGCAGTGTCTGCGGCAATGAACGAGGTCTTGAATCAAGTGATCGAGGCAGTTAAAAGCAATCCCGCTGACAACCTTCACATACAGCAGCAAGGAATAGTGCTGAAATATGAAAAATGACAAGTTGGAACAGCATCAAAGGAGTGATAATCTACGAATCTATGGACTGCAGGAGGAAAGTCGAAAAACTGAGGAAGTGTTGGAGGGGAAAGTGATAGAGCTTGCTTCGAACATTGGAGTTGACCTGGATCCCAATATCTCGGTGGCACACCGCCTCGGAAAACCTCGAGACCGTGACCGGCCACTCATTGTCAAATTTTGCAGCAGAAAAAATAAAAAAATAAATAAAATATAAGAATTGCTAATAACTGTAACTATGTTGATATTGACAACGGCTGGATTGATGATATGCTTAAATTGCTTGTATTAATGTATGCAGACGGCACTGTCATATTTGCTAATATTGAAACATGAATTTGTAACTCACTTAAGGCTATGGAAAAAAACACTGTGATAAATGGAAGTTAAATATAAATTGCAGAAAGACTAAAAGTGTTCTATTCTCAAAGGAAAAATAAGCATAATTATAATTTTCAGTTCAAAGGACAGAATATTGATATTGTTGATTAATATAAATACTTGATTCTTGTTATGAATTGAACTGGTAACTTTAAAACAGATCAGGAACAACTTTGTGAACAAGGTAGAATAGCGATATATAGTTTGATTCTTAAGTATCGAAAATTTAATCTCCCCATCGACTTGCAATTAGAACTGTTTGATGCGGTGGTGTTACCAATTATTACTTACGGTTGTGAGATATGGAGATACAGATTTATTAAGGATGTAGAAAGTCTTCGTGTTACATTTCTCAAACATGTTATGTTCGTAAAACCACATGCAATGTTATGGTGTATGGTGAGTTAAGTAAATATCCAGTCAGTATTAATATCAAGAAGAGAATGCTTAATTATTGGTCAAGACTGCTAACTGGTAAGCAAGATAAACTTTATGATGTGATATATCAATGTCTTTTGAGATTATATAACGAACACACCTTTAGATCACCCTGGTTGGACTATATAACAACGTTGCTGAATCACTCAGGTATGTCAGGGATGTGGTCATGTTATGTCATGGCATGACACTTGCTTTTCAAAGAAATGTTCAGGATCAATGGATCCTTGAATGGCAGACAATACTGAATAGTAATTCATTATGTAGAACTTATGCCTCTTATAAAAATAGTTTTATTCTTGAAAAATACTTAATAATATTATCAAAGCAGCATAGGATCAATTTGAACAACTGTAACAGGTAGGTACGATAGAACCCCAAGGGAGGAAAGGTTTTGTACCAGGTGTAACGATAGCGTAGTAAGAGATGCGTACCATGTATTGCTACAATGTAATAATCAAGGCATTACAGAATTGAGGAACTGTTATTTACCTTTGCACTATACAATCAACCCAAGTAGACATAAGATTACTCAGCTATTACAGGACACAACACTATGTAAAACTGCAATGTACGTCAAGCCTGTATCTAATAAATTTCGTTAATCAACTGTGAACATTGGTATGAATTTATAATGTATTGTAATTTTCGGGAGTTGTGCTACATACTTTTATAAAAAAGTCTCATCATAAATTAATGTATGCCTATGTACTGTATCTCTCTCTCTCTCTCTCTCTCTCTCTCTCTCTCTCTCTCTCTCTCTCTCTCTCTCTCTCTCTCTCTTGTCCCGCACACACATGCAGCCACTTACCTGGGTTTGGAGTGTGTTAGACGCAACTATATACGAGTACACACACACACACACACACACATATTTCTGTATTTCCACCTTCCTATGACTTGAATTCCTTCAAGAGGGAGGTTTCAAGACACTTATTCATCAATTTTTGACTACTACTTTGACCCTTTTATGGGACTGGCATTTCAGTGGATATTTTTTTTATTGGATTTTTGTTGACCTTGGCCAGTGTCCTTCCTACATAAAACACACACACACACACACACACACACACACACACACACACACATATATATATATATATATATATATATATATATATATATATATATATATATATATATATATATATATATATATATATATATATATATATATATATATATATATATATATATATATATATATATATATATATATATATATATATATATATATATATATATATATATATATATATATATATATATATATATATATATATATATATATATATATATACCCCTTTTTCTCCTTCAGTCATTCCCTCCCACTCAATCCTCTCCATCCATCCTACCAATTGACTTTCTCCCTTCTTCCGTCCTTCTTTCTCACTCGCTCCCGCACTATCCCTCACTCTCTCCAACCCTGCCGCCCCATCCTCCCTCTCTTCGTGGTCGTTTATTCCTCCCCTTGTCCTGTTCTCTCTCCGCCCACCCAAGCCTCGTCCGCCCGCCCACCCCGTCTGCTTGGAATATTAATGGCACGTCTTATGAGCTGTTTCCATGGAGGGGAATTTTTTTATTCTCTCTCTCTCTCTCTCTCTCTCTCTCTCTCTCTCTCTCTCTCTCTCTCTCTCTCTCTCTCTCTCTCTCTCTCTCTTCTCCCTTCTTCCCTCCTCTCTCTCTCTCTCTCTCTCTCTCTCTCTCTCTCTCTCTCTCTCTCTCTCTCTCTCTCTCTCTCTCTCTCTCTCTCTCTCTCTCTTCTCCCTTCTTCCCTCCCTCTCTCTCTCTCTCTCTCTCTCTCTCTCTCTCTCTCTCTCTCTCTCTCTCTCTCTCTCTCTCTCTCTCTCTCTCTCTCTTCTCCCTTCTTCCCTCCTCTCTCTCTCTCTCTCTCTCTCTCTCTCTCTCTCTCTCTCTCTCTCTCTCTCTCTCTCTCTCTCTCTCTCTCTCTCTCTCTCTCTCTCTCTCTCTCTCTCTCTCTCTCTCTCTCTCTCTCTCTCTCTCTCTCTCTCTCTCTCTCTCTCTCTCTCTCTCTCCTCCTTTCTTATCGCTCCTGTATATAATAACCACTCCGTCACCTCCTCCTTGCCTTAAGACTGCCGCAGCATCGATCTCTACCTAATATTTCGTGTCTAATATGCTCCGTACTGTGCTCAAGTGGTCCATTTTTCCCCATGACAGCTTCATAAATGTATCCTGTTTAGAAAAGTGTTACTCATTGCTTACAATTTGGGTCGTAGTAAACATAAAGTTGGTAAGTGGTTCTGTAGCATGAAAACTTACTAATAGTTGTTGTTACTTCTGTTGAAATGTTGTATTTATTTCATTATTACTATTTTGCTGCAAGTGCACAGTGAGGCCCTGTGGTATTTTGTGAGGTAATCAGTTTTTTTTATTATGATTTTGTATCGTTTATTCTTTTGCCGAAACTACATTTTCGAAAGAAAAAACAGTCATCTTACGAATGAACTTCATACAGTCTTAAAATACAAGATAATGATTTCACCTCCATTGTTCTCTACTGACAGATTTCTCCTCATTAAAAGGTACGTGTTCACCAAACTGTAAAAGAGAGAAATCAGAAACTATTCCATTTACTCTAAGTTCCACACATAAAAATCCATATAATTGTGGACACATTTTCCCCTTGCAAAGAGGAATAGGGAGACCACACGAAAGCATGCAGAAGCTGGAGAATAGCAAAGGAAAGACTGTGGGCAGGCGGGTAAGAGCTGATGTGGAGAAGTGAGGAGAAAACACACACACACACACACACACACACACACATACACACACACACCATTCAATTGGAAGTACTATTTCATCAAGACTAAACTCGTCGCTATTTTTATACACATACAAATAACATGCATTTATGAATACTCTTGTCCACGCGAACCCTTTGCTCTGAAGCGTGGTGCTCGCGGCACATTAGCTTCCCTTGGCATACCACTGAGGCGGTGAAGGTGGGAGCGTAACCTGTCTGCCACCCACAGCCTGTGTAAGCTTCTGCAAGACTAACAGGTCGTGGATCTCGAAACAAGACATCCTCATAAAAACATGAGCTATCCCTTTGAAGTCACTCACGTTACGCTTTCCTTCACATTTTTTATCCTCTTCAATACTTCAACATTATTCATTTTGACATTTTCTATACGTCGCAAATATTGGCAGTTCCCCATTGATCACAGACATCCGTCACTCATGGAGTCTACTTGTATAATTTTCATCTTGTTTTTATTGTTGCCTTTTCCTCATATTTTCAGTTATTCCTCACAGCCCGTCAGCCTCCTCCAGTGACCACAACTGCTGGGCGAGCAAGGGAGGGAGGCGGTCATGACACAATAGAGGACACCAGCGCTAACCTCCTCTCACCCCTCCTCCCTCCCATTCTACTCCCTTTATTTCCCACTGGCCTCCATTTTTCTCCCTTTCCCTCTCAGAGTTCATCCCTTCGTGACACCCTCCCATCTATCCCCCTCTTCTTTTCCTCCATTCCCTTCAGCCTCCATTCCTTCATGGCACCCTCCCTTCCATCTCTCCCTCCCTCCATCTCTCCCTCCTTTCTCTCCCTCCACTTCAGCCCTTCATCTATACGTAGCACCCTCCCTTCCGTCTCCCCCTCCCTACTTACATCCCTTTTTCTTTTCTTGCTCCCCTCCCTCCCTCAGCCGTCATCCATTTGTGGCACCCTCCCTTCCATCTCTCCGCCTCTCCCTCCTTCCCTCCCTTCCCCGCCTGACTCACAACGCGATCACTGCGGCAACACCACCATAAACACACTTATTGCTTACTACACCGATCAAGGGGAGAAGGACGAGTATTGGGAGCGGCGGGCGGCTTGTAAGGGCGAGATCTGGAACGGGGCGGGAAGGAGCGGGAAGGGGCAATACAGGACACGATAGACATTGAAGTAGAATACATAATATCAAAATAAGGAAAGGAAAGACGATCATGGCGAGCAGGTGAATGAAAGCAGCATTACTGATGGTTAGAAAAGTTGTCATTATGATGATGAATGGTTTAATACATGTTATATTGTCTGGATTATTATTACTATTATTATTTATTTATTTATTTTATTTTATTTTTGCAATAGTAAAAGCAGCAAATGAGCATCTTTCGCAAAATGTACAGCAACACTGGAAATACGCAGACACGGCGAGCATCAGCCTGAATCACCAGCAAGGGAAATCTGGCGAGTGGAGGCGATTCAATACAAAATTTACATAGACAAATACTCCAGTGTTGAGAGGACGTGCAGCCATTGTGGACGGGAGGTGACAGACTGGTGCGTGACCGTCTGACCGTCCCTCTACCTCCCTCCCTTCCTCCCTCCTTCCTTCCTTCCTTCCTTCCTTTCCTTCCTCTCTCCATCATCCACACCAATAGTGGTATCCCTTACACTCATTCCATTGGTCTCTACTCCCTCAAATTGACTCCCTCTCTCTCTCTCTCTCTCTCTCTCTCTCTCTCTCTCTCTCTCTCTCTCTCTCTCTCTCTCTCTCTCTCTTTCTCTTTCTTTCTGTATCTTTTTGTTTTCCCTCCTTTTATCACATCGTTTCTTACTTCATTATCTGCCCCTTCTTTCCCTCGTCTCTCATTCTTTCTCAACCCCACCTCATCTCTTTACCGTCACTGCCTCCTTTCTCTGTTCCTTTCTCTTTCTCTGTGACCCGTGCCTCTTGTCACCTTTCTTCTCCCTTTCCTCTTTCAGTTTTCCTCCTCTACTCTCCTTCCCGTCCTCTCAACACTCCCCTTCCCTCCGTGCCCTCCCTCCTTCTCTGCAACACCACTGCATTGCAAACTGCGTCTTGTTTTTTCCTCTTTCTTTCTGCCTAAAAATCTAATAAACACGACACAGGAAGGTGGCGAGTTGCAGGAAAGGGGTATTAATTTTTGTCGAGGCGAACTAATGTTTACTGCAAAAATAGCACCACTGCCACAACTACCACCACCATCAACGCCACCAGCACCGCCAAGAACAGCAACAAAAATAATAACAATAATAACTCCGCAAGTGGGTTCCGCCGTAGCGCACGAGAGCCGGCCAGGGTCATTTCAAGGCGGCGGTGCTCCCTGTGCGGGGTTCACTCTGAGGATATCCTTTTGTTATGTATGCTGATTCGCCCGTCAGCCCCTCATGCATTCACCCTGTACTGCGCGTCCCTCCTCTCCTTGAACCAGCATACCTCCCTTCTCCATTCACTTTTTCCTCCCCACCATTTATATGCCATTATCCCACACCCTTTTCATCCAACTTGCTCTCTACCGCCCCGTTCCTCCACCCCCACCCTCTCTCTCTCTCTCTCTCTCTCTCTCTCTCTCTCTCTCTCTCTCTCTCTCTCTCTCTCTCTCTCTACCCAATCCCCAATCCAATTCTGACAACCTGCTCACTCTCCTCTCACGCACTCTCCCATGTCACCCTGCTTCTCTCCGTCTTTCCCCCTCACCATACCAAAGTGCTGTGCGAATAGAGTCCGGGGAAGGAAATTCGTTCGCTTGTAGCAGTAGCTCTTGCACTCCTGGTTTTGTGAGTGTTTTTAATTTTCTTTATCGCACTGGCGTAGAAATCCTGTTCCTCTGATAGGGATGATATTTACTAAGATGCTCCCTAAGTTCTTTCTTCCTCTCAAGAGCTTACAACAGTGGAGAGAGAGAGAGAGAGAGAGAGAGAGAGAGAGAGAGAGAGAGAGAGAGAGAGAGAGAGAGAGAGAGAGAGAGAGAGAGAGAGAGAGAGAGAGAGCAGACAGGTAGACAGACAGATAGACAGACAGAGAAAAGAGACAGACAAATGAAGAGTTTAATAACATAATAGGAGCTACAAGAAACCATTAAACCAACACGTAATACAGTACATCTACATGTCCATTTGTCGTCCCTTTCCATAAATGTGTCTATTCTTCTTTTTCAGTGTCCCATTAACTCCGTAATAACAAATTGACAACTCAGTCTTTTCCAGTCATCTACCACCCTATTAGAAAACCAGTTTCCTTTTATATCCCTTTAAAAATCAGAAAATCAGACCTTAAAAATCTTGAATACATTACTCCTTGTCTTGTCCTATGCTGACTTTAAGAGGGACTAATACAAGTTCAGTTTACACGAGCGTAAAGTGAGCATGACCCACAAGGCGCAGCAGTGATGAATAGGCGATGAACTGCTTGGCATGTGTCGGTCCTTCTGCTTCTGAGGACTGGAGTGTGTCAGGCGGTCGGCGAGTTGTGTGCGGTATCGATTTCCTTTGGTTGTTTGTTTGTTTTGTGTTCCTGCCATACTAACACTTCTTTTCCCTCGCCTTCTCCTTCTCCTCCTCCCTCTGCTTCTTCTCTCTTAGGATATATATATATATATATACATACATATATATATATATATATATATATATATATATATATATATATATATATATATATATATATATATATATATATATATATATATATATATATATATATTTTTTTTTTTTTTTTTTCTCATTATTCCTAAGTATTATGCCCATCATCTCATTCCCTTTATCAATGTTCCATAATTTCCTTTCCACATATACGCATATACCACCTTGGTTCTCTTTCTCTTTAAATCTTACCATCTTTCTCTTCTTTCCCCACCCACCACCCTCCGTTATATTGTTCTATTTGCCAAGTGCTGTTCATTCCCGCCCCACACCCAACCCCATATCACCCCCTCGCTCCCCACTTGTGTCTCCCACCCTCGCTCTCACCCTCTTTTAAGATTGGCCCCTTAATCCTCCCGCACAGACGGTCGGAGGCAGCGACGCGATGGCAATTATTGGGGGGAAATAATCGGAATCATTATACTTTCCTCCTTCTCCCTCCCTCCCTCTCTCCCTCCCTTCCTCCCCCTCTCCTCCTGTCATACTTGTTTCTCCCTTCCCTCCTTCCTTCTCTGCCTCGCATCCCTATCACACTAGTTTTACCTCCCTCCCTCCATCTCTCCCTCCCTCCCTCTCTTCCTCCATAAGCACAGACCCTCCTCCCCCCTCCCTGCGTTACTAATCTCCACCACCCTTCCCCGTAAATCGCATTCGCCCTAGTACAGACTCCTGCTTAGCATTCCCTCACTCTCCCCTTCCTCGCCTTCCCCACCTAACCGATATTACTCATCCATCAGCGATCCTTCACATGTCCACAGCCTCCCTTCCCGATTCTTATCCGTCAACCTCTCCTCGTGTAGCTTGTGTTCGAATTGATAACATAATACTTTTTTTCATCCCTTTGTAATGTTTGTTTTCTTCACGTATATGCGTCAGTCATTGTTTTTTTGCTGCTTTTTTCTTTTTTACAGATGACTGTATTAGTGCCACCGCAGGGAATCAAACCATAGATCGTAGAAGCTTCTGGTCGCCATATGAGGTAGGTAACATATGCAGGCGTAGGGGATTAAAGCTCGCTGGTCACGAATAAGATCCCACAAGCAATAATGCATGCCTTCTTGCCGTTACCTGGATGAAGCGAAGCAAACTTGACCCTGTTTCATTGACACTTATGGCCTATTTCTTCTCCAGCTGATGCACCTCGGCCACTCAGGCTCCTGCAGCAACATCAGACAATACTAAAGGCGCAGCGAACCTCCTTCTCCCATCATCACCTCGGTCCCACCCACCCCGCCTTCACGCCGCGTCTCCTGTATCCCTTCAGAGATGCCTTTGAGGATCTGGCCGCCCCTTCATTGCCCCTCCGCCGCTCCCCGGGGGAATGTCCCGTGACGATTATCTTTCTTATTTATTCCTTCACTCCACTTCCATGATGAGATTTCGTCCCTCCCTTTCTTCTGGCAGGCAATATTATGGGGCGGAAGGGAGGGGAAAGCGGAGGGTGGATGGTAAGGGTGCTGTGGGTGGGATTAGGGTGGTGAGGGGAAGTGCTAGTGGTGGAGGTGTTGTTGGTCAGTCGCTGTGGTGAGTTGCGGGTGGGTGTGGTGGGGTCCTTGGATGCTGGTGCCGGCCATGATAAGGGGCTGGATCCTATGTAATTCTATCGCTCATGAAAATGTGAAAAGATTATATGAGCCAGCTGGTTGTTGTTGGCGGTAAATCAACACGAATGAATGAGAGTTTTTGCAAAAAAGAAATATCGGTGTATGAAATATTTTATGTGAACAATACCCTTCAACAGAAAATTACATGGCGTTATTTTTGTATCGCGTCTATTGTTTTCAGTGTGATTGTTGTCGTGAGTTAACTCATTTACACGGAAAAAAAAAAAAAAAGAGAACCGGTGAAGGGAAAAAGAATTATGACCAGTTTCCCCGGTGCCTCAATCCTGCCGTCATCTCACCGCCTCGCCCTCACACCACCACCCTGCCCCAACCCTCTCTCTTATCTCCCTTTTCCCCTTACTTCACCCCACCCACCTAACTCTCCTCCCCCTCTCTTGGGACACCGTAAAGGCACTTGACATTCATCTTACAACAAAAGGGGGCGGGAGAGGCGGCGGTGCGGGACCTGGGCGGGAATCGCGTGCCGGCAGTGTGCAGATCCCGTTGTTTGCGATGATCATTTCGAGTGTTCAGCGCAATCTTCCACCGTCCGCGTCTCTCAGCAGGCCCTTGCGAACAGAAGAAAAGTTTTCCTTATACGCTGAATATACTTGCAGGTTAAGTGACAAATAAGAGCTGTGAATATTTTCCGCCGCAAACCCTACGGTCAGCACGTGCATCTGGGACACGTGTTGGGGTGGCGTGCTGAGTCACGGCGGGACGCGCCCTGCACCGCCGCTCTCATAGTGTTTCGTGTGCTGCTGCGCCCGGCGACCACGACCGAGCGATGATTAGGGAACGAGAACGATCATTTAGCAGATCACTCGTCCTCAAAGGCTGATGGAATGTCCGTTTGTAATGAGAGTGAAGGCACGGCAGGGCCCGCGGTAGCCAGGCGTCCCAAAGCCGTGAGGGGAGGGAAAGGAGCAGGGGTGGGTGGAATTGCTTCCAATCACGATTCCTGTTCCAATATTCATCCTTAATTCATAATGCAGCTAGAGGTGGATCACTCGCTGCCATCTTGAGATACTTAGTAAAACTTTGCTTTTGAATAATACTTGTCTGTGTCGGTGAATACTTTTTTTTCCTAATTAATATCGTTCCTCAAGAAATTAATGTAAACATGATATGGTGTTTGCAGATTCAAATTTAAATTGTGTGCTTGATAATTACGCAGAGTAACCCCATTTACATTCCTCGTCCGTCTCTACTATACCTAATATTCCTGATTAAAAAAAAAAAAGTGTGTATGATGGCTTTCAGTTCGCATGCAGTAAGCTGTTGCCGGCGGGAAATACCTCCTGACTCGATGCACTCGTCTATACATTAAACTGACTGAGGAAACTGCAGGAAATACTACCATTTGGTAACTACGCATCTAAAAAAAAAGTAAATAAATAGATAAAATAAATAAAAGCATGAAGAGCAAACTCGTGGTTGACTTGCTGCACAATTAATTCTCTCTCTCAGTAGTCTTCCTCCACTCTCCGACCTAATGCATACCATCTCCCACCGACACTCCAGTCAGTCCCCAGCTCTTGGGCGACATTTAAGCAAGGAAATCAAACCATCTTCCTCTTGCCGCTTTAATCATACCAGGAGGAGTGTTCACTCGCCTGTTTTCTTGGAAGCCTACGGGAGGTAATAGGATGTTATGATCAAGGCTGCAAGTCGTCTTTGTCTTTATGCAACTAGATCTGTTCTAGAACACAGTTTGCCTGTTTTAAGTAGTCTTGATTTTATGTTCCGTGAAAGGAAGGACTCAGGTAGCAGCTTAGGTTTACGAAGACCCTGTAACTCATAGGCGAGCAACAAGGGAAGAGGACGCAACATCCTGAGTAGGGAAGGACATACGTCAAGATAAATGGAGGAGGAAGATGAAAATGACGATCAAAAGGAGGTAAGGTAAGGGAAGGAAGCATCTGAAGGTCGCCCCTTTCCGCTGTCGAAAACACTCCCTTCGTTTGGCTCGGAGTCCCGGCTGACGAGGCGGCAGTGTTAGTGTGAGGCACCCAAGGCCTGGCGGGGAGGCGGTAGGAATATTTGGAAAGAGAAATCTGAACGCCATCCGCCCGAAGAAACACGACAGATGTGGTGCGGGAATATGATGTAACTTGGGGGAGAAGGAAGGAAATTGTTATTTATTTACTTATTTTGTACATGCTTTCCTAACACCGTACTGATTCTCACCAACTCTTGTTTGTGCTACATTTGAGCTCCATAATTTCACCAAGTCCTTGCACCACCCACCTGTGTCCTAATAGCCTGACTCCCTCACAAAGCCCGTCACCACCACACTTTCAACACACGACTATGACATTGCTACTACTGTCACCCTCACCATCACTACCACCACCACCACCTCCACCGCCACCAGACCCACCTCCCTCTACATCAAGAGCTCGTCACCCGCACCATCCACCCAACACACGCGCCAGTTCACAATTGATCCGTCAAAAATCAACAGAATATTTCCCTCACTCACTTCTTTTCCATTTTCCTTCGCTTAGGAAACTTTTCCCACCTTGTTGACTCAGCCGGGTACCTCAGCCAGCCCCGCCGCCGTGCTCCGCGAGGCTGCCGGCGTATTGTTAACCAAAGAGGATTGCAGTGGAGTAATGATACAGGGAATGGTTATACCGGGATGATGTTATGGTTCTGTCAGCTGTCTGTTTCCTGACGTGTGTGTGTGTGTGTGTGTGTGAGTGTGTGTGTGTGTGTGTGTGTGTCTGTGTGTGTGTGTGTGTGTGTGTTAATGCAGTTTCGCAGGTGCTCTCTGAGAGTTTCATAATTTATCTTCCCTCCATTTCAAGTTTTCACTTCATGCGTGTGTGAAAATTAATATTAATACTAAGCAGTTTGATGTACTATAGAGAACAAAACTTTGCTCTTAAAACTTTGTCTATTCCTCTTAAGCGGAGACTCGAGCGTGTCTGTCGCCTGGTAGAGTAATGTATTCACTGCCTCCCTCCGGTGATGTACGCCCGCACGTTTTCAATATCCGGACTTTAAGAAGAAAAGTTGATAAGATCGACAACCTTCAAACCGTAATAATAAACGCAGAACGAAGACAGTGTCGATTTAACAATACCGATGTAAAACTATTCGTATCGGACGTATTATGAACGAAATTGATTGTACCATACGTATTACAGAAAACAGCAAAGGAAAGTAGCTGATTATTGTTTCGTTTTACATTTAAAACATGAAAACATTCATCAGCTGAACAGAATGAGTAAGTGAGGAAGGGAGGCCATCTGAGACACCCACAAGAAACTAGTCATTGTGTATGTTGCGAACATCAGGATCAACAACATGGGTAATTCAGTGCTTAATGGCATAAAAGGCAGTTTTTTTACCTGCTTTACGTGACTAAATTGATATACATTCTTGTGTGGTCCTGCACAAGCGTGTTAACAGGAGAGGGGCCAATGTGGGAAGCAGCGATGGATTCCTGCTGGGCTGCTCAGTGGTCTTAGCACTCCAAGTGTACAAACGTGATGTGTGGCAACACTTTCGTGACTACGTGGTTACTGAACACGAAATATAAGAAAACCATCAGTTTCATTATGCTCCAGTCATTGCTTCGAAATATGAGGAGCCCTATCGCCCCGTTATGCCCAGTGGGGTATCATATATTAAAAATCATAATATCATAGAATCAGCGCTGAATTTGATGTACCGATGATTATTACCACTGACAAATAATGTAGTTTCATATTTTCTGGTGACAGCATGACAGTCACATACGCATCTATTTTTCTAAGTACTAATTAACATTTTTTAATAGGATTCCAGTATTTTGAGTTTTAGAGAGAGGTGAACCCTTATTAGTAACACTATCTGCTTGATGTGATGACTCAGTGCATCACAGGTGCCTTTGTTAACTATTCGCTCTCCTATTTTTTGTTGCACTTCTCACAGAAACTTACAAGTCGATGCTCTCAACCGCATTCATACTACTAATATATTCTCGTGATAATACTTGCTAAAAAACGATTCAGGGTTCACCAACAATAGCTTCATATTGAGAAGAAACTTTGTAAGATAAATTATTATGCAGTCCTTTGTTTCTGCATCTTCCTTAGAACAATTAATTGTAAAGGATATTTATGACGTCCTCCACTAGGTTACAGTTGGGATCGTGATGTATTGAATGTCATTATCCACCTGTACAAGCGGAATCAGGAATGGCGATACGTGAACAATGACGAATTTTGAAGTCCTGATGCGCCATAAATATTAGGATTAAGAGACAAGACCAGTCAAATTATTACACGAAGATCAAATCAGGAGAGCTGTTGGTCTATGACAAGGTGTGTGCTGAACTTCATACTAACACAAGTAAGTGCGTATGAGATAACATTACTGTCAGGGAACGTGTGTAGCATTACGGGTCCACGAAAGAAAACACACGGTGGTAGATTATCGTTAGTATATCACTAAGAAGCTTATCACTACGAGTATAACACTTTCGGTATCCACGTATCCACGCATCTTCTGTGCAATAAACTGTTGTCTGCGACTGAACCCAAATAATATTATTTACCACAGGATATAGAAGAGAGCGGAGAGAACCCTTGTTGGCTGCTATCTGCCCCGTACTCATATTTGCATGTTATTTCCTCACTACAACTGAATTCCACTAAGCAGACGAGGATAAGATACGTTCAGATGAGGCCAAAGATTGCCACATGGTGTAGAGATTCAAGATTGCTGCGGAATAATGATCAACAATTTGATGTTATTATTGAGACCATCTCCAGCGCTGCTTATTTTTCTATCAAATGAGTGAAGAAGCAACGCATCACATCTCTACAGAGTCTTTGCCTCCTTTTATCCTTCTTACTTTGGCATGCTTCTTTCTCGTTTTTCTTTCTCCATCCCTTTGATCGTTCTCTTCATCTTTTTCCTCCATTTATCTCGTCCCTCTCGAGCCTTTCCATCTCTCGCATCCTTTTCTGCTATCAGTCAACACTCTAGCCTCATCTCCCATGGTATTCTCTTTTTATTTTGTTTTTCTTCGTGCTTTCCAGGATAACGTCCAATTCCCCGCCTCGTTATCAGACGCGAAGATCATGTAAATTGCTCATTATCCGAAAAAATTTGGTTCGCTTTCTTGTAAAGTTAAAAGTTTATGCATATTGTTTTCATATACGTAACAGTCTATTTGAGAGAGAGAGAGAGAGAGAGAGAGAGAGAGAGAGAGAGAGAGAGAGAGAGAGAGAGAGAGAGAGAGCGTATGTTTCAAGGAGGAAGCTGTGTGTGTGTGTGTGTGTGTGTGTGTGTGAGACCCCCTAGCACCTCCACACGGCACACTGACACAAGGCGATCATGTTTCAAGCCACACAGACGTTCCCCGTTACCCATTTGGTAATCACCGTCATACATACACACACATAAACACACACACACACACACACACACACACACACAGAGCCTCCTGCCACATCATCAAGCCTCATCACCTCCACGTTACTGTATCATTACTGTCATTATCAGCGTCATCACTGCTGTATCATCACACATCACTATCGTCACTGCTATCGCCATCAACACACTACCATCGCTACTGCTACTATCGTTACACACCATCGTCGCCATTGCTACATCATCACTGCAGTTACATCTTCATGCACTATCACTGCTACTAACACAAGCACCGCAATTATCACGATCACTCTTATTTTCACTATTATAACTACTACCAACCACGACAACCATCCGCTACTACTGCCACTGTGGCCATTGTCAGCGTCAGTGTTACCACCGCCGCCACTGACGCTATCACCGCCACCAGCATCAGCACTACTACCAGCAATGGGCTAGACAGAATGAAATAATCCACAACAGCATACCTTTATTTATACCATCATACATATATACATACGAATACGTATCTATACATATTCGTAAACCTTCACTGTCTTCACATATATTTCATAACTTCTCTGAACTATATTTTTTCACCAAGAGCCAGTGTTCATCGCCTGCCCCTTCCCCCCCATCGTGAACAGCATCACATCAGTACACGCTGCATCTCACTCGACCAAGAATTAAAAAAAATAAATAAATAAAAAAATAAATAAAAAAAAATTGTCTTCGACCAAGCAGACTTAACACTATCTGTTGTCTTCATTAACCTTTTTCCTCTAATTCTTGATCATCCTTCTGGCCCTTGCCTATAGG
>NC_087155.1:5599191-5604191 GCF_035594125.1 Scylla paramamosain
AGTTAGACAGACGTTTTGTGGCTTCACTGCATGAGCTGTTTCTTTCCTGAAGTGTTGGACGTGAAAAAATACAGGGTGGTATCTTCACCATAAGAGTGGATAGGGCAAGAAGTTTGGCTTAGATCATTGATGGATAATAAGAAGAGAGTGGGTGACAGAACAGAACACTGAGGAACACCACTGTTAATGAAAATAGAAGTACAGTGACTGAATACCACATCTGCAATAGGACTGTCAGAAAGGAAGCTTAAGATGAGGTTACAGAGAAAAGATAGAAACTGGAGGAGGGTAGTTTGGAAATCGAAGCTTTGTGACAGACTCTATCAAATGCTACGAACGAAAGTTTCACCAAAATCCCTAACTCCTAACTCCTCTGACTATAAGAAATTCTTTGACTACTTAACTTCCAAAGTGGAGCACATTCTGACTCTCTTCCCTTTTGCAGAGATCTCCATTATTGGAAACTTCATTGTTCACCGCCAGCTTTGGCTTTCCTCTCCCTTCACTGACCATCATGATGAACTAGCCTTCAACTTTGCTATCCTCCACGACCTAGAGCAATTGGTGCAATACCCTACTCGTATTCCTGACAGTCTTGGAGATACACCCAACATTCTTGACCTTTTCCTGACCTCTAATCCTTCTGCTTATTTTGTCACCCTCTCTTCTCTGTTGGGCTCCTCCGATCACAATCTCATATCTGTATCTTGTCCTATCGCTCCAATCCCTCCTCAGGATCCCCCTAAGCGAAGGTGCCTCTGGCGTTTTGCCTCTGCTAGTTCGGGGGACCTGAGGAGGTATTTTGCTGATTTTCCTTGGAATGACTACTGCTTCCATGTCAGAGACCCGTCTTTGTGTGCTGAGCGCATAACAGGGGTGATAGTGTTTGGCATGGAGGCGTACATTCCTCATTCTTTTTCTCGACCTAAACCTTCCAAACCTTGGTTTAACACAGCTTTTTCTCGTGCTATACGTGATAGAGAGGTGGCCCACAAATGGTACTTAAGCCCTCCATCACCAGAATCTCTTGCACTTTATATTTCTGCTCGGAACCATGCCAAGTCTGTTTCCCAACTAGCCAAAAACTCTTTCATTAACAGAAAGTGTCAAAATCTTTCAAGATCTAACTCCCCTCGTGACTTCTGGCATCTAGCCAAAAATATCTCCAATAACTTTACTTCTTCTTTCCCTCCTTTATTTCAACCAGATGGCACCACTGCTATCCCATCTATTTCTAAAGCTGAACTCTTCGCTTAAACCTTTGCTAAACACGATTCTGGGCTTGTTCCTCCCTCTCCTCCACCTTCTGACTACTTCATGCTACCTATTAAAATTCTTCGCAATGATGTTTTCCATACCCTCGTTGGCCTAAACCCTCGGAAGGCTTATGGACCTGATGGGGTCCCTCCTATTGTTCTCCAAAACTGTGCCTCCGTGCTTGTACCTTGCCTAGTCAAACTCTTTCAGCTCTGTCTGTCGACATCTACCTTTCCTTCTTGCTGGAAGTCTGCCTACATTCAGCCTGTTCCTAAAAAGGGTGACCGTTCTAATCCCTCAAATTACCGTCCTATTGCTTTAATTTCCTGCCTATCTAAAGTTTTTGAATATATCCTCAACAAGAAGATTCTTAAACATCTATCACTTCACAACCTTCTATCTGATCGCCAGTATGGGTTCCGTCAAGGCCGCTCTACTGGTGATCTTCTGGCTTTCCTTACTGAGTCTTGATCATACTCTTTTAGAGATTTTGGTGAAACTTTTGCTGTTGCCTTGGGCATATCAAAAGTTTTTGATAGAGTCTGGCACAAAGCTTTAATTTCCAAACTACCCTCCTATGGCTTCTATCCTTCTCTCTTTAACTTCATCTCAAGTTTCCTTTCTGACCGTTATATTGCTGCTGTGGTAGACTGTCACTGTTTACCACAGTCACTGTTCTTCTCCTAAATCTATTAACAGTGGTGTTCCTCAGGGTTCTATCCTTTCACCCACTCTCTTCTTATTATTCATCAATGACCTTCTAAACTAAACTTCTCGTCCTATCCACTCCTTCGCTGATGATACCACCGTGCTCTTTTCCACGTCTTTTCATAGACGTCCAAACCTTCAGGTAATAAACATTTCACGCAGGAAAGCCATAGAACGCCTGACTTCTGATCTCTCTAAAATTTCTGATTAGGGCAGAGCAAATTTGGTATTGTTCAGTGACTCAAAAACTCAATTCCTCCATCTATCAACTCAACAGAAACTTCCAGACAATGATCTCCTCTTCTTCAGTGACACTCAACTGTCCCCCTCTTCTACACTGAACATCCTTGGTCTGCCCTTTACTTATAATCTGAACTGGAAACATCTCATCTTATCTCTAGCTAAAACAGCTTCTATGAAGTTAGGTGTTCTGAGACATCTCCGCCAGCTTTTCTCACCCGGTCCCCCCCCCACCCACAGCTGCTAACTCTGTACTGGGGCCTTATCCGTCCATATATGGAGTATGCTTCACATGTCTAGGGGGGTTTCCACTCATACCGCTTTCCCAGACAGGGTGGAATCAAAAGCTTTTCGTCTCATCAACTCCTTTCCTCTAACTGAATGTCTTCAGCTTCTCTCTCATCGCCGCAGTGTTGCATCTCTAACTGTCTTCTACCGCTATTTTCATGCTAACTGCTCTTGTGATCTTGCTAACTGCATACCTCCCCTCCTCCCGCGGCTTCGCTGCACGAGACTTTCTTCTTTTTCTCACCCCTGTTCTGTCCACCTCTCTAATGCAAGAGTTAACCAGTATTCTCAATCATTCATTCCTTTCTCTGGTAAACTCTGGAACTCCCTGCCTGCTTCTGTATTTCCACCTTCCTATGACTTGAATCCCTTCAAGAGGGAAGTTTCAAGACACTTCTCCATCAATTTTTGACTACTACTTTGGACCCTTTTCTGGGACTGGCATCTCAGTGGGCTTTTTTCTTTTTTGTATTGGATTTTTGTTGCCCTTGGCCAGTGTCCTTCTTATATATATATATATATATATATATATATATATATATATATATATATATATATATATATATATATATATATATATATATATATATATATATATATATATATATATATATATATATATATATATATATATATATATATATATATATATATATATAAAATTGAAGGATGTGTGTGTATTAGGTGCATGTAGATTTGTGTGAAGGAAGAAAGTCTTTAGAGAGCGGGCTGTAATTGCCTCCTTGTATTGTGAGACACAAAGGGAAACGTTCAGTGAGGTCACAGCTGGGTCACTGGAAAGTTCACAGCACTCCCTGATCCAGTACGAAGCCGGTCCTGTGCTTGAGACCTCACTTGGAGTAATTATCGTTTCAGTATGTTACTATTGCTTTCTCTAATGCCCTTTATCTAATGCCTTTTTTTTTCTTTTTCTTTTTTTTTTTAGAAGTTACATTGTCGTGTTCCCTTGTAGTTTAATATTAAAAAACCTATACACATACACACCCACTCACACTCATACTCAGCCACGCACCCACCCACCCACACACACACACACACACACACACACACACACACACACTCACCAATCCTTTACGTAAATACCGACTGCTAAATTTGCCAATGTCGTGTTGGGAGTGAAGGGTAGGGACGATGGGAAACTGCAGTAATTGAATGTGGCGCCAACCTGGAAAGTTGAGCGCTGGTGTCTCGGTGAGCCATAACAGGAAGAGCGTGTGGCTCGTCCCGCGGCGTCATTACTCCTTAATTGTGTCCCAACTGGGTTAGCGAGGCTTTAAGGGCATCCTGGTCGGGTCAGCTGTCGTCTGCCATGCTACCCTGTCGCTCGCTATGCAGCTGTACTATTGTTTTTGTTTATGGCTCTTTCTCATTCCATTGTCATCCTTCCGTACATTTCTTGCTGGCGTGTAGGTTACTTGCGCCTAATAATTCTTGAAATTCAGGGACGTAATATGTTTATAATATAGATTTCCAGTACTTAATGAAAAGGCTTTAAATAAATGGATGAAAACCTGATATTTAAAAAAAAAAATATGCGAAAGCCAAACAGTGCAGTACAGCTGAGCTGCAAAAATGGCAAGATCAATTTATTTTCTTGAATGTTTTCTTGGTCCGCCTTTTGGGAGTGTCCGTGTCACAGGGAAAAAAAAAAAAAATCAAGCAGACACACCTGTAAGTAGTCAGTAAAAAGGATGGGGAAGTAGAAATGCCTGACAAATCTTTCCCTAGTAAGATGGAAATAGTCAGGGATAAGAGTGAGGAGAAAGTCACGTGCAGCGAGCACGGGTTATGCATTCATTGCGGAAGTTCAGAAGAGCAGTATCCGTGAAAATGGCGGCAAAAGATAGCAAGGAACTGGTGCCTAAGTGGGATTTTTTTCCGGTTTTGTTTTCCTTGACCAGTGACCCCCTTACGTAAAAAAAAAAAAAAAGAAAAAAGAAAAAGAAAAAAAACATTTCAGGGGATTCAGTGAGGCTCAAGACAACCATAAAGAGAGAGAGAGAGAGAGAGAGAGAGAGAGAGAGAGAGAGAGAGAGAGAGAGAGAGAGAGAGAGAGAGAGAGACGAGCAACTTTTGATTCGACTCTATTCAAAAAGTGCTGTGTAGGTGGAATCACACTGTTCGCCGATATACGCGCAGACAAGAGGTGTGTGTATGAGTATTGCATGCACATGGGCAGAGGAAATACGAAGCTCCTCTAAGGCTGCCAATATATAGGAGAGAGATATTTAGTTTTTACAGATAATTGTTTGCAAAGTTGTGTGTCATATATAAGAGAAATTACGTTCTATAGACAGAAATTTAGCAAAATAATAGGTAGTATAAGAAGCTGCTTGACAATAGCAAAGTTATAGTAATCAAACTGTCTTTGTCACTGACTTCTAATCATTCAATCTGCCTTCCATTTACTTGATTACCAGCCGGAGTAGATCAATGTAGATAAAATGATCAAACCAAGGACACTGGAGAAAGCAATGCCGTGGCCT
>NC_087155.1:5606691-5621691 GCF_035594125.1 Scylla paramamosain
TTTAAGTTGGTAAGTCGAATGTGGTGACTGTACAGGATTCTGTAAGCATATACTCGTAGTACTAAACATCACTTTATTCACTAGAGTTGGCATTTTTTCATATAAACTTGCAATTAAAGTAAAGTTGTTTTGAGCTTTGGTTTCTTTGTTCTATGTTTCTACTTTCTTAGGCAAGTCATATTCTGAAAACACAATGCTTTGGTTGATTTAAGTTGCACTCAGTGTGTGAAATAATAACTGACATGTACATTATATTAAGGTACTTTACCGGTATACCTATTGATACCAGTTGTTATGTGACGAACAGAGGAGGTGAGATATAGCGAATGAAATGTGTTTAGTCGGATGTAGCAACCAACACATATTGACTGCGCAGAGCAGATTAGGTTTAGAGATAGGCAAACAACTGAGTAAGCAATTACTGAGAGCATCATAATCTGAAGTGTTGGTTAATCATCCTGGCATGTAGTTCCCTCACATAATAAAGCTGTATGAAGGGCAGACTCATCCCAGGTCCTGAGTTCTCCTGAGTCTCTATATATTGTGTATGAAGGAATAAAGCTACAAAAGCTGTTCTTCTCCTTATCCTCACAAACTTCAAGCATTCGTCTAACAAGTACCTACATATGATAGCCAACATTACTTCCTCTTGTGATGACATTTCTGCTCCCATCATCGTATATACAACTACAAAAGAAGATCCGAAGTTTTGCACCCAGACATTTTAACACCATGATGTGGATTTCCTCTGGCCTGTCTTATAGAACGCTGTGCTCTGCTGGACGCGGCTCAGGAAGGGCACGGGCACCTTAGTTTTGTGGAAAGTTGTTATGGCACAGTGAAAGCATTGGTCATTCAAGAGATTTCGAGTAGTTCTTAATTATCTATTTTTATGTCTGTCTACCTGTTTGCATGTATACTCTCGTGTATAGATGCATGTATGCTTGTATTACTTAATCTCTCAATTAGTCAGTCAATCATTCGCTCATTCAGTCATTCGGTCACTTAGTCTGTCATTCAGTAGCTTTCTGTCTATTTGCTTGTTTATTTATCTTTTTATTTTTCGATCGATCAGCGAATCTATTCATCCCTGTCTATCTATCACCTATCTTTCGATCTTTCTATGTATGTATGTATGTATCTATGTATCTATCTATCTATCTATTTATTTATCTATCTAGTCATCTACTTATCTATTTATCTTCATCTATCTAGCCATATATCTATCCATCTACCTATCTATCTGTCGATCTATCTATATATCTATTCATCTATCTATCCATCTATCTATATATCTATCTATCTGTCTATCTATATACTCGTATACATCTAGATAGATATACGGACATACAGACTGACATATGTATATAGAGATAGTGAATCGAGTGACTACAATGAAAAATAAAAGAAAACTAGTTGTAATGTATGGATGTAATTTTATCGAATGGCACTTGCATGAAAAATCGAGTGAGATCAATGGAAGCGAATATTCTGCAATGTGTGTGCCAGCCATGCAGAATGTTAGAATGCTTTGGAATAGTTTCGTGTGCGTTTAATGTTGAGGGTTGCAAATTCGCATGATCAGGGGAAAGAAAAATTAACAAATATGCTTTTGTGAAGTAAAGAGGATGAATGTGTTGAGCCGGATGGATGCACAATAGTGGACGACGAGAAACAAAATAAAAAGGAGCGGGTATGATGAAAATGTAAGCAAAAGGAACGTAATCGAAGAAACGGAACAGAACATTTCAGGGTAAACGTGAAAGATTACATCTGTGTTTCAGCATTCCCAGAATACCTTCACCTCATAGCCTTTAGAGGTAATTTGTTCAGGATTTTATGAACTCTAAAACAGAGCAGTGAATTCCGAAGGCTGAGTTTAATACACGTGTTTAGTGGCTCACCTGATGTAGCGCTGCATAGTAGTTGTTCGACCCTTACTGTTTTACGGCTCCATGCGTGTATGGTGAGAACGCTGGAACGATTATGATGCAAGGAATGGGACTGTTTATGGCTAGCTAATCGTGCGTGTCTATGGAAAGCAAGATGAAATTGTTATGATGGAAGAAATTGGATTCTTTATAGCGAAACAATGGCGAACCTTCACCAAATGTACTAGTGTCTATTTTTCCTAAGCACTTTTTTGCATGTAAAGTATCTAAGCTGTGCGGATGTTTTATATATATATATATATATATATATATATATATATATATATATATATATATATATATATATATATATATATATATATATATATATATATATATATACTCGTATATGTGTGTGTGTGTGTGTGTGTGTGTTTATACTTGGTGGCAAAGATGGCTCTCTCGACGAGGTGCGGCGGAACCTGATCTTCCCCGTTGAGTTCCTTGGGTACCTGATAGGGGTAAGAGGAGTTCTTCCTCCACTACCTCCGGGGTCATTACGGCGTGTTCATCATGGTGGCCACGCACAAGAGAAGGATCCACATCAAAGGGCCAAGGTCCAATGCTGTGGCCTGTTATGCATGTGTGAAGGAGCTGCTTGTGAAGTGACACCAGCGTCAGACCGGCGACCAGTGAGCCAGGCGACTGTTACACAATTGCCCATCAGAGTTGAGCGAAGAGCGACACAACTGTTACACACAGTTCCCACATTCTTCAGAGTCCAGCGACGAGCGAGGCGACAAAATGCAACACAAGTGACTGGTGAGGCTAGAAAATACGACACAAACGACTAGCAAGGCGATAAAAATACAACACAAGCGGCGAACGAGGCGAGAAAATATGTACAAGCAACGAGCGAGGCGATAAAATACAACACAAGCGACGAGCGAGGCGATTACACATCATGGATTACGTTTTCTTATTACATTATCAAATATAACATTCAGTATTGAATGTATTCAGGTAATTTTATTCTTTTTTTTTTAATGTAACTATAAAAAAATGGTTTGCCTGGCCCCAGAGAAACAATAGAAGACAATGGAAGGTTTATCTAGTCTAGTTTTTACTGAGTAATGTAAGAGACAAGTACAAAATTGTATAAACATTTCTAAGAGATAATAGGAACAATATCTCCAGGAGCGTGGCCAGCCTTCCCAACTTATCTCTTCCCAGTATCTGGTGGGAGGTGGATGGAGAGAGAGAGAGAGAGAGAGAGAGAGAGAGAGAGAGAGAGAGAGAGAGAGAGAGAGAGAGAGAGAGAGAGAGAGAGAGAGAGAGAGAGAGAAACGGTAATTGAAATAAATCATTAGATATCCAAAGTAGATGTCAGTTTAGTTTCAGAGATGCAATGTCAAAATTCTGTTTTACGTATATCATTCATGTGAAATAAGCCTAGTGGTCTCTACTTTAAGAAGAGTTACACAAGTATGCATAAGATAAATATAAAATAAGAGAATATGAAAAAAAAAATAAGGAAGTTGCCAAAAGCCAGCATGTCTAATATGGTAAGCGTTCCCGATTGCAGAAACAAGTCATAACTACTTTTAAAATCGTGTAGGTGTAATCTGTTACATAAGGAGAATCGTAAAAATTGTATGATGAGATGCAGAATAACATTAGATATTGTAGAATAATGGAAAACTCTTCAAGTTGCAGAACGTGACCCAGTTAGCCACTTTGTGTAGCGTCACATGACTTGCCGGGACACACTCGCCCTCTCTTATTGCTCAGTGTTGCAACGAGTAAGTCTTCCTTGACTATCTTGAGATGTTGAGCTATATTTCCTTCCTCTTTGTTTGCCGGCAGGTGACTTGTTAAAGGTAATATTTTGTTGTCGTCTTATTCTTCATCCATCCCCCCTTCACTCAATACATTATTCCTTCCCTTACGTTTGATTTTATGCACCATTATTTCCTTCACCCCCATCTACAACATATCACAATTTTTTCTCAGTGTCGTAACATCACTCATTCACATACATCAGTCAGGCTCTCTCATCACTCTCACCACCTCCTGCCATACCGTCACCCATCGCTCACGCTCATCCATCCTCCTCAACTCTCCCAGCGGTCCGACTCACTCGTTCCTCTTCCCAGTTTCGTCATTAATTTCCTCCTCCAGGGCTCCTTACTTTCTTACCTCCTCCACACACTTTTCCAGTCTCTCTCTCTCTCTCTCTCTCTCTCTCTCTCTCTCTCTCTCTCTCTCTCTCTCTCTCTCTCTCTCTCTTGTATTCTTACCAAAGTACCTTATTTCTGTCTAGTACTCGTAAACGTTTATCTCTCTTCTGACTCTTGCATTGCTCCTCAGTTCATTGTAATCAGTTCCTCTTCCTGTCGTTCTCTAATGCTTCTCTCCCTTGCCTTTCAGCATCCAAATGTTCATTCATCTTCCCATCTTAGGGTGCATTTACCACCTGCTCATTGCCCACAGCTGAGTTTTAGGTCGCCATACGATCTAGTTGTCGAAGCGTTATAAGCCTGTCAGCTAATTAGTCTGTTATTCAGTCAATTAGCCAATCAATCAGTCTATCAATTAGCCAATTAATCAGTCAGTTAGTCAATCAATCAGTCAGTTAATCTATGAATCGATTAATTAATTAATCAATAGACCAGTCAATCAACCAGTCAATTAATCTATCAATCAGTTAGCAATCAATCATTTAATCAATAAGTCAACCAACCAGTTAATCAATCATTCAGTCGACCAGTAAATAAATGAATTAACCAATCAATCAATTACTCAATTAACCGATCAATCCATTAATTGACCAGTCAATCATCCAGTCAATCACATAATCATTCCATCAAATAATCTATCAGTCAATTAATATTACTTGAGCTCAGTATTGCAAAACATCTAGAACTCCGTTTTCTCACAAGGAAACTGTCACCTCTCAGCTCTCAACCCTTATAACCCTTATGTACGTTAGTCTTATATATATATATATATATATATATATATATATATATATATATATATATATATATATATATATATATATATATATATATATATATATATATATATATATATATATATATATATATATATATATATATATATATATATATATATATATATATATATATGAGGTAAGCAGGGTTACACCAGACTTCCTTCTTCATTTATTGAACGTTTCACCTTCACAGAAGGCATCATCAGGCAAAAAAAAAAAAAAAAGATAAAAAATAAGTACAAAGACAGAAAAATCATAATAAAATATCGCACTAGGGACACAGATAAAAAAAACACAACAGCAGACAAAAGGGACAGGCAGGCAAGCATTAACCAAAAACATTGTGACATAATACACCTTATGCAAGACAAAAAAAAAAAAAAAAAAATCAAGCAAAATAAAGGTATAAAGCTATGCATAAACCTTGTCCTCTCTCGCTTGTGGTGTTTTACTGTCGAATATATATATATATATATATATATATATATATATATATATATATATATATATATATATATATATATATATATATATATATATATATATATATATATATATATATATATATATATATATATATAAATTCGCCTGTAAAACTATATAAATTATGCTAACCATCATTTCATATTTCTTCTTTATGATTAATGGAAAGCTGAAAAGTGCGTATGAGTGTTTTTCTTCCTGTTTTACTTTTCCTGCAGGTGAGATAATCAACGCTCCTTTTAATTACACTGAAAGATAATAGTAATCGATAAATTTTTGTTTCTCTCTCTCTCTCTCTCTCTCTCTCTCTCTCTCTCTCTCTCTCTCTCTCTCTCTCTCTCTCTCTCTCTCTCTCTCTCTCTATCTATCTATCTATCTGTCTATCTATCTATCTCTCTCTCTCTCATCCCGAGTATTCGTTGCCTAATATAGATATATAATATAATAGTATAGATGACAATTCACTGGAAAAGGCAAGTGCTGTGAAGGGAATTGTTATTATCACTAATGGTGGCGAAAGAACCACAAGTACTGCTATTTCTACTTACTGCGCCATTTTTTAACATTACATATAATAGAAAGTAAGAATGCGGGAAAAAAACAACTATATTTCTTTGCATACATCCTCATTTTAGCGAACTTTTTAAAAACAAGAAAAATGCATTATTGCTAAGTTTAGGTGAATGTACAGTTAGAGTTAAGAGAAGGGTAAATGTGTGTGTTTTATATAGGAACTGCCATGTGTAGGACCTCTTGCACCTTCTCCTTGTTCTCAAATAAAAGTTATAAGAATGGGGTGAGGCTTTATAGAATTAATGCATATAGATACTCAAAGAAGACGAGAGGAACCTTGACAACATGTGTACCTTTGTCTCGTGATGTATGTTTGCCCCGTGTACGAGTACATGGTGTGTTGATGATTATGCGTCGTATTCGTAATTCTCACATTCTCTCTCTTTTTTTTTTTTGTAACCCTTTGGCCTCATTCTGGGAACAGTCACATCCAGAAACATTACAGCCTCCGCGTGCCACTAGTCCTCGCAGGGCAGGGTCATCTCCATTCCCTGATATTGCCATATAGTCCGTTATGTGTTGATAATCTTAAGGAAAGGAACGAATTTCCAAGTATGGCTTCAATGTGATAAACTATTAGTCGTAAAAGAATCGTAACTAGTTCTTGTAATAATGGAAATAATGATGTCATTGTTATTATTATTATTGTTATTATTATTATTAATTATTATTATTATTATTATTATTATTATTATTATTAATCATGATCAGTCGAGAAGCAAGCATGTATCGATAGTACCCAACAGTGATCATCAGCACTCAGCAGCAACAGCAATATGTAAAGATAATAGAAAGAGAAAACCAAGAACAACGGAAAAAAAAGAGTGTGGACGAGTGTAACAGGCCAGGACAGAAACACAGGCATTAGCGGCTGTGACAACAAAATATTACCATTAGAAAGCAGTACGGTTATTAATGATTAAAAATTATAAACTACTAAACTGAAATAAACACACACATAAGAGAAGGGAGTAAGCGACCACTACCACCACCACCACCACCACCACCACCATCATCACCACCAGCATCACTACCATCACCAGCATCACCACCACCGTCCCATCCCACACTCCCACTACCTCCACAACAATAAAGACAACAAGAGGAGCAATTAAGAGCAGCAAAACAAGCCAACAACAAGGAGCCCGGTGCGTTACTGATACTTCCGGTTAAAGAAATGTCTAACTTTACTCACTCGCTTTTAGAGGATAATCAGAAAGGTTTCCTCTGTCAGTCTTCCTTGGGATCCTGTTAATTGCTTGAGTTGCTCATCTCTCTTTCTCTCTCTCTCTCTCTCTCTCTCTCTCTCTCTCTCTCTCTCTCTCTCTCTCTCTCTCTCTCTCTCTCTCTCTCTTCGTTAGGGTCAGCATGGCTCAGAATCGACCTCTCTGGCCTTGGGTGCCTCGCCTTCTCCCTTCCAACTCTCATTACTGGCGGCCTCGCGCTCCACGACCCTTTTACCTTCCCCAAATCTCGCAAACTTTCCTCAACTCTCGCGTAACCGTGTTGGCGAGTCTCAGTGTCAACAAATTGAGGGATGGCGTCACCACGTACCACCTCCACACGCCTTCTTTTCAATCAGGACCAGTTTTTCTTTGTGATCATTTTTGTTTTCCTTTTCAGTTTTAAGAAAAATTTCGGTTGTGCT
Organism: Scylla paramamosain; assembly: GCF_035594125.1. Taxonomy (NCBI): domain Eukaryota; kingdom Metazoa; phylum Arthropoda; class Malacostraca; order Decapoda; family Portunidae; genus Scylla; species Scylla paramamosain. The sequence goes on from NC_087155.1 coordinate 5,614,286, forward strand.
GTCTGTGTCTGTTACCATCAGCATCGTTATCAGTCCCCGTATCTCGTCAATATATGGGAAAATAGTAACTGATGGTTTTGAATATGCTGCAGAAGTTTAAAAAAGTTTATGTATCAATCGGTATTCGTTATCATTATTGTTATTATTTTATCTGACTCCTCTCATAAGCCGTTCATCTCTAAAACAAAGGCAAACTAATATTAATTTTCGATATTCTCCTATACTGCTTCTTATTAAAGTGTTGTGTTGCAGTTTATGCCTTTCACATATGAAAAAAAAAATATTCAGGCCAAAATATTTTTAGGGATAAAAAGTGAATATAACATAAACTTGAAATGTTTCCAAAGGTACATTCTTTTGCGGCCAAAAAACGAAAAAAAAAAAAAAAGGAAAGCCTCAACACGAGACAGGGACAAAGGGCGACGCAGCAGCACTACGCTTCCCTGCAGCGTAGCCATCAAAAGCGTTAGGACAGACTCTCTTGTTTGTAAAAAAAAAAAAAAAAAAGGGATTCTGTTCCCCACTTTCAATAGATCGTTACAAGAGAAAAATCATGGTACACTCAAAACCACTTTCAGCAACGCTTCAAACCAAAGTAAAACCTTATGAAATATGAAATGACCGCTGCCTCTTTCAAGCATTTTACTTGTCCCTTCTTTAAACATTGTAATCTTATTTTAGCACTGTAAACCTCTGCAGATGTGAAGTTCTCTTCTTGACGTGACTCATTTATCTATGACAGGGTTACTTTACTAGTGAGCTTTATATATATATATATATATATATATATATATATATATATATATATATATATATATATGTATATATATATATATATATATATATATATATATATATATATATATATATATATATATATATATATATATATATATATATATATATATATATTATATATATATATATATATATATATATAATATATATATATATATATAGTAGGTAGAACCAGATTATAGACGTTGTTGTTCCTCGTGACTGAAAGGCTGATAAATTGTCCATGTATTTCACAGGTTTAAGTCGATTATATTTCAAAAGCTTATAAAGAAATGGGAGTAAGTGATATGGGAAAGCTCGAAGGTTTTATATAACATCAGATGTTTGCACGATTGTAATTATACTTATATATTAGTAAGTACAAACACACACACACACACACACACACACACACACACACACACACACACACACACACGCACACACACACACGCACACACACACACATCTTTGTTTTTAAAACCTTGAAAATTCCGAAAAAAAAAATCAAGGAAAAAAGCGAATCCCAAGCAAAATGATTACAAAATACAGACGCACACAAAAATATCACTGTTTTGCATTTTCGATCAGCGGGATTTGAATTTGAACAAAAAATGTGGCCAGTAATCAACTCTTACCTCACCAGGTCAGATTTGCGTTTTGCGTGACCTTTAAAAAGGAGAAAATATGCACAGACATATAAAAATATATGCTACCAATCTCTCTCTCTCTCTCTCTCTCTCTCTCTCTCTAGATAAGTAGATTTATAGATAGATAGATAGATAGATAGATAGATAGATAGACAGATAGAATAATAGATTGAAACATAAGCGGATAAACAGAATGATAGAGAGATTACTTGACAAATCGATAAATAGAGATATTAAGAAATAGATAGATATAGATAAATAGATAGATAGGTAGATAGGTAGACAGACAGATAAATATATAGATAGACACACATAGCTACACGACAGACAGACTGGACACATAGATTGGTAGATTGATATATACAAAATAAGCACCTATAATCATTTTCACCGTCACTACCTTCATCATAATTATCATCATTACTACCACCACCATCACCATCATTACCATCACCACCACCACCATCATAATCATCATCATCACCATCACCACCACCACCACCATCATTATCATAATCATCATCATCACCACCACCACCATTATCACAATCCTCACCATCACTACTACCACTACCACCATAATCATCACCATCACCACCACCACTATCATAATCACCATCACCATTACCACCACCACCATCATAAACATCACTACCATCACCATCATAGTCATCATCACTATTATCACCATCATCATCACTGTCATTATCAGCAGTAGGAGCATGAACATTCATCGCCCCAAGGGATAGATTAACGTCCTACCGGAATGACGCTTCGGAGTGCCGCTAACTCCCGCCGCCGTGCACCGCTCCATCACTCCGTCAGCACATCACTCACATGCCGCGGGGAAGAGAGAGAGAGAGAGAGAGAGAGAGAGAGAGAGGGAGAGAGAGAGAGAGAGGAGAGAGAGAGAGAGAGAGAGAGCAAGCAGTGGGGGGGACGGAGGGGAGCGGGGTCGGGGAGAAAGAATGTCACTGCCTTTCCTTCTCGGCTGAGGTGAAGGAAAGTGAGGTCCATTGGAAGTAGAAAGATTGAAAAATATATGGAAGGATATTAAGGAGGTGAGAGAGAGAGAGAGAGAGAGAGAGAGAGAGAGAGAGAGAGAGAGAGAGAGAGAGAGAGAGAGAGAGAGAGAGAGAGAGAACTACTCAGGGAATGTGTCAAAGAGTGCTCCTTCAAACAGAAAAATGATGAAGAGGAAGGCACAAGTAAGTGCAGTACATATGTTACTACTACTACGTCTCTCTCTTTCTTTCTCTCTCTCTCTCTCTCTCTCCTCTCTCTCTCTCTCCTCTCTCTCTCTCTCTCTCTCTCTCCTCTCTCTCTCTCTCTCTCTCTCTCTCTCTCTCCACACACACGCCTTAATATCACCATGACTGCCAACAAAACTACCGCCATGCATCACTCTGCTTGCCTATTCTCCCTCTGCTTTCATACCAGATGCATGGAAGAGTAATACAGAGAGCACGGTATTTCTTAGGGATGTAAAGGATGCAACGAATTAGGAAAAGTTAGAAAGTAACAAAAAAAAAAAAAAGAACTAATGTTTTCGATCGAGAAAGGAAACAAATTTTAAAGGTACAATGTGACAAGATGAGTATTTTCCCGTTGCTCATACCAAGAAATCATAAGTCTCAGCAGCTTCATGAAGTGCATTTCCAAAAATATTTGAATTTCAGAAATGACTTGAAAAGATGGTATGCGGCTCGAAAGATTAACACGTGTATAACAGTGGCAGAAGTACGTTTTTATTACAAATGAAAATCAAATTCTTAAAGCTAGGGCGTAACACAAGAACGTTCGTGACGAAACGTACCAGCTGTAAGTGTATGATGGATGCTACGTCAAACATTAGGCCGTTATAGTCACGTCATCAAACCTTACCTTGTTCAACACCAGAGCGACCAAAGCTTAATAATGATAAAAGCAAAGAAAAATATGTTAAAGTGCACATTCTTATTTTTTCACTCAACAGAGATTTCACTATTCAATATCAAATAAAGAAATAAATAGTTTATATTTCTGCGACAAATTCTCATTTAGAAAATTGTTTCCTTGATAAGATGAAAAAATCTTAAAAGCCTCAGTTCAAATCTCACATAAACAGTGACAGTACTCGGCTCAGTTGTTACTTTTTGATGTGTAGACGGAAAAAAAATGTTTTAGATATTCAAACTGATGCGTGAGGTTTATACTAACTTAATGGGTGCATCTTAAGAAACTTTTTTTCGTTCAAAAAGAAGCTGAGCCAATATATAATGTGTCTATCACTTTTCCTAATGTTAATACCTTTATTTTTATCAGCCATGAAGTCATTGAGTCAGTTATGGTGTTAGTTATCTATTTCATGAGCATAAAGGTGGCGCTATACTGTTGCTCATGTGATTATATTCTAGGGTTCATGTTATTCAACTTTAATTTTGAGAATTTCAGAAGCTCTACAAAACGTTTGCTTGAAAAAAAGACAAACATATAACTGTATTACGAAAATAAATTTCTTTCATTTCAAATCACGAAACACCTGGTATGAAAATTATGAGCGTCATCACATTTTCGTGCTTATTTGAAGGACTCTCCTTCACGTATTATATCCGTTTCGCACAATGCTCAGCAACAAAGGCGATCATTTAACCCGCTACTTGCTGGGTCTTCACAACAGCATTCCCCCATTCCTTCCGCACACCCTGAATAAGTAGCGAAAACACACGGCCCTTTCTCAGTGAGAGACAAATTCTGGCAGCTTCCCCGCAGCCGCTGCTATCGCCAGTTGTTTATCATGTAAATGCGGTGCGGCGCTCCAACTCTCCCTCGGGTCTGGAGGCCGGACAGATAACATGGGCTGGGTGCGGGGAGGCTGGAGCGCTGTCGTTAGCAAAGCAATAAACACTTTGAGGTCCTTCTCCGTCTGGCCCCGACGGTTCACGTTAGGACACGGACTGCTATTACTGTGTGTGTGTGTGTGTGTGTTGTGTGTGTGTGTGTGTGCCTGCCTGTCTGTCTGTCTTTCTGGAAGGCATGCAACAGAACATAATTGTTTTGTCTTCGTGCATAATGTGTTGCCATTCACTTTCCGAATAACCTGACAAGCAAGGAAAGTGATTTAAAAGGCAAACAGCAAAAATCATACTGAAGATAAAAAGCACATGACCTAACATGACATGGACAGACAGACAGACAGAGAGAGAGAGAGAGAGAGAGAGAGAGAGAGAGACGAGAGAGAGAGAGAGAGAGAGAGAGAGAGAGAGAGAGAGAGAGAGAGAGTTATTCTTCCATGGATGATGGGCAGGTACTGACTTCACGCCGCGGGACAGGTGCGTGAGAGTTGTGAAATAAGTAAAAACTGAGAGACATCACAAAAATAGACAGCCTGCAGAGGGAGAGGAAGCTTTGTGTTAGCGGCAGTCCCTCCCCTGCGCGTGATGCCTCAAACGGCGGTGAAGCATCGCTGCACATCAACACGAGGGTGCGAGGGCGAGAGAACCAGAGGCAAGGCCGTGAGCAAGACCACCAGTGCAAGACCCCGTGAACCGAGTCATGTCCTGGAAAAAGTGGAACATTCAGCCAGTCGTTCTGTGCTGAAATAGCTGGAGTCCTTCGGAGAAAAGTTATTTGTCGTGTCTGTCAAGCGGATTATTTATAGTATTTAATAAGTTTGAGTTTTGTTGAAAATGTAAAGATTCCGGTAAGGCATGTAATCAGAATAACGGCCACTTCAATCAAACCCAGATACAATATTGGAAAGGTTGTGATAGGCGTTCCGGTTCCCTGCCTCACCGTTCGTCCTCCCCATGCCTGGCTTCCCTCCTCTCTGCTTGGTTCGGATGTAAAGTAGCGCTGTGACTCAAACGTGCTATTTTGTGCACTGTATTCCAATTAGTCATATTTGATTGTTTATATTTTTTTTCTACTTTTTTAGATGCTAGACTTTTCTTTCAGTAAATTTGGTTTCTCATTTTTTGTGTGACAAAGTAAAAGACAGTTTCTAAAACGGAATAACTGTGAGGTGAAACTAGTCCACACCCCACTCAGCTGACAAAGTGTAGCGGAGGGGCGCCTGAGGGTCCCTGAGCCGCCCTTTGTGACGCGACCTGCGGACAAGCCTCGTCCCACTCCGGAACTCTACTCGGAAATTAATATCTCAGGCCAGCGACAACGACGAATGGCTGTAATACGTCGGCTGACTCGAGGATTATGGGAACGGCCAAGACCAAGGCTGTGGAAGTAGATGGAGAATTGTATTGGGTTGTATGAGGGACCGTGGCAATGTTCTTTACGATACAGCCGCTACTACTGATGTTGTTAAGGCAAATTGTCCTGTCGATGGTACGAGGACCCCCTCCTTCACGTCCTTTTTACATACTGCCCACTCACCTCACTCTACTGCTGTATGACTTGCGCTCTTTGTAGTTTTCTCATAACTCACCACCTTCTTTGTGCATGTTTCTCCTTCATTATTCCCAATACACTTCTTTTACATACTTCCCTCGTCACCATCACCACTTTTCTTTTATCACATCGGTTTTGTTTAGGCACACTATCACTCTACCTCCATTATTTTCGCCATAATTGCTCTCTTCTATTATCAATGTATTTCCTTCACCGTCCTCACCATCCTCGGCTCATCCCCCATCCTTAACCACCTTCCCCGCGGTGATGCGATAACGCGTTCATGGTTTCATTGCTCGCGGGTTCAGCCAGAGTGATGAATGCTTCTTATCAGTCATCGTGTTTAAACGGAAACGGACTTTTCTCTGGGGCGTGATTCTAATTTGGGGGAAGATTAGGAGAAAGAGAGGAACAAAGGGCAAGAAACGGAATGGAAAATTGGATGTGGGAAAAAAACGAAATAAAAAGAAGAAAAAGAAAAAGAAGCTTTTCAAGGAGAAAATAAAATAGATGTAGGAGATAAAAGATAGAAAAGGGTAAAGGCAAAGGACCAAAAGAAGAGTACAATGTAGTAAAGTGGGTAAAGAACAACATAGAAATGGTAGACTTATGTAGAAACAGCGAGGTCATTGTTCCAAACAAATGCGAGAGGCTTAGGGAAAGAAATGGTAATGCTAAAGGGTGAGAGTTCGGGAGATGCTGGGAGTAACTGGCCGAGTATCGGTAGCGCTGTGGCAACAGACGACCCGGTCAGGATAACACAGCTCCCCATAAAGGTGGAAAGAGCACCTGCCGATTCCAGAAAAGTACAACAACAGGCGGTGGTCTGGGAAAGTCTCACAGAACGGGCCGTCGGTGAGTCGACGAAACCATCCGGAAAATTAATCGTAATTCACCGTGAAACTCAAATTCAAAATGTTTGGTGCAACCAGTGGGCCGAAAGACTGGCCGGGCCCGCTATACTACTTGCGTAAAAAGGGAAGGAAAAACTAGATTTCCTGTCTTTTGATCATAGACGGACTCGTGACACAAGAGATACTGTCTCGGAGCGGAACATTTAAGCTTAGAAATGGACCATGGACGGAAGGGATTAAGCTAATGGGATTGCCAGACGATGCTGATGCTAAGTAATGTAGCGAGAGGCGGGGGACGGTAGAAGGGGAAGGGAAGAGGGAGGAGGAGGAGGAGACGATGACACGCCAGGGTGGGGACGCGGGAGGCGGCGAGGGTAATGGAGCGCGTCCCGAAGCCAGGCCGCGGTGGCGCTGGTGCTGGTGGCGGCGGTAGTGGTGGTGGTGATGGTAGTGGTGGTGGGGATGGTAGTGGTGCTGGCACTGACCGAAGATATCGCCGCTGCTTCTTCTTCTTCGTCATCTTTTTCTTCTTTTCATCTTTGTTTTTCTTCTTTTTGCTGCTGCTGCTGCTGCTAACAATATCACTATTAATTAACTTTCTATTTCCATTACTTTTTCGCAAGAATAATGACAAGAGACTTGATTAAATGTAGAAGCAAAAGCAGTAAAATCCCAGTACATAAAAGAAAAAATAGGATGAGTTTGTTAACAGCGTCGCTTGATGATAAAGAATATGTAA
>NC_087155.1:5624191-5654191 GCF_035594125.1 Scylla paramamosain
TTCCCTTTCTCTCTCTCTCTCTCTCTCTCTCTCTCTCTCTCTCTCTCTCTCTCTCTCTCTCTCTCTCTCTCTCTCTCTCTCTCTCTCTCTCTCTCATTCTTTCTTTTGATGTGTCTCTTTTAGCAGTCCCGTGTTGTGCCATTGTTTAACTTTCACCCGGTTTGCTTTACACTCCATTTATCTTTCGAGTGTAGTTTCTTTTCGATTGCAAATGTTTTCGGAGTCCAAATTGCACTTTTTTTTTTTTTGCTTCACTCAATTGTTTAGGAAGTAACGAATTGCTGTGACACAAATACCAGTAGTTTCCTTGACTTTAAATGGCTGCCTCTTTGGAAGCATGCACACACACACACACACACACACACACACACACACACACACACACACACACACACACTCTCTCTCTCTCTCTCTCTCTCTCTCTCTCTCTCTCTCTCTCTCTCTCTCTCTCTCTCTCTCTCTCTCTCTCTCTTCATTTTCTTTTTTTCAGTTCAACTAAACTTCTTTCTACAACTTCTTTCTTCCAGTTCACTTCCCCTTCCACTATTTTTTACTCCTCTTTTTTCGTTTTTGTTTGATCTTTTTTTTCACTATTTAGTTTTCGAACGTGCATGAAAGACACACACACACACACACACACACACACACACACACACACACACACACACACACACACACAAACACACACACACACACATGCTCCTTTAACGGGTCACATCCCACGCCGTCACACCATTAACCATTAACCTTAATTTGTCGCTCATTGCCTCTATGTAGGACTTGGTTGTTGTCAACGTGGCAGTCTAGCGTCACGCGTCACCCATTCCGTGCCACATTTTGTTCAGCGAAGATACCGATATGAAGACATTTAGAAGCCACACACGCGTTCTGAAGAAGAAAAAAAAAAAAAAACTGCTATCGTTCTCTCTCTCTCTCTCTCTCTCTCTCTCTCTCTCTCTCTCTCTCTCTCTCTCTCTCTCTCTCTCTCTCTCTCTCTCTCTCTCTCTCTCTCTCTCTCTAAATAATTGAAGTGAGCGTGTCAGATGTGTACTTGAATGTGATATAGTGTGTGATAGTGTGTGTGTGTGTGTGTGTGTGTGTGTGTGTGTGTGTGAGTGTGTGTGTGCTTGCCTTGCTGAACCTTAAGTTTACTAGATTTGTGTTTATTTTTTACATATTACACATCAACTGCACACGTATTTGGTCATTAGCTGATGTATTAATTCATCTACATCTGTTATTTACCTGCACATCCACCATATAAGGAAGAACAAAACAAGCATGTCCTCGTGGAAAACTGATATTCACTTTATATTTTCTTGACACCTGATATTCCTGTGCACTTGAGGGGAGAATCTTCCACAAATTGCTACTAGAGGGCGTAAAGAAGGGCACGGGTTCGCGGATAATGAATAAATAAGACCCAAGTAATAAAGAAAGGTGCGCAAATAAAGTGAGAGTGGAAAGGTGTGGTGGAAGCGGGGCATGCACAGGGCGGGGCGCGGTCAGCATTCCTCCGGTGGACCGACACGCAAACCCTCTATTTGGCGCCAACAACTTCATTTTCCCGTCACCGTAAATTTGGCGCCAGTCACTTACGCCACCAATTTCTGGTCCATTATCGCTGCCCCAGGACTCGGTTAAGATGTTGTGTCAGTCAGGCAGGTGCGAAAATATTTAAGGGACTGGCAGTGCTAATACAGTGACATGCAAGTGTGTTTCCTATTGATTCACTCATGTCGATTTCCTTTACTGGTTTTAGTTTCCTTTATGTCGTTTTGCAATGCAGGAAGTGTTCTCGCTTCCAGCACTGCGGGGAATTCTGTCGAGGCCCTTTAGCACACACACACACACACACACACACACACACACACACACACACACACACACACACACACACACACACACACACACACACACACACACACACACAAGCCGCTCGTCTGCCTGCCTCAACGCAAGTTCACTATTTCTTGTTATCTACACCACGAACACCGCCCACACTTCTGACCCAGTAATTACGACCGTCCGTCCCTTCAGGAGCAGATTCACAACACTCCACGTAGTGATATTTTTAATTCCGGGAACAGGTCACGGCACGACCAGGTTATATTCCATTACATTTTCCCCTGCATACCATCTTCCTAAAAAATGTCCAGTTTTCAAAGAGCTTACAGTGAATTGAAATGTTGTAATTCAGGAGACTATTTTGAAATAGACGGTTTTATCTGTGTGTGTGTGTGTGTGTGTGTGTGTGTGTGTGTGTGTGTGTGTGTGTGTGTGTGTCCTTGCGTGAGTATATGCGTGTGTGTGTGTACGTGAGTTTGTGCGCACTACAAGAAGGATTCATGTATGAGAACGCAGAGGTGAGCACTCCCGTCCTTTGTCTCACTGTCGGCTGTATCGAACGCGGCACATTACTGGCAATGATTGGTAGTTCGTATAAACCAACAGATAAACTATTAACGGCATACCTCTTCTGTCCTCGGTTGTCAGCACGTTTATGGCTTAAGCCCTCAATCCAGAATTTATATCGGAAACAAAGGATTTTACCTTAGAGTTTTGTCTATTTTAAAGTTCAATGGAATACGAAAAAAAAAATAATAATAATAACAATAATTATTTGGGTGGTGTGAAACATTTGTCCTACACTGGTCTGGCATAACAAACTGTCATTAAAGGATGGGCGATGGAAAATGGCAGGGAAAAGAAAAGGTGAAACTTAATATACCGAGCATGTTATTATGCGCAGTGTAACTTGAATGTTTTCTCATATTCTGCAATGACTCTCATTATTTATTATTCTTTCACACATAGTTACATTCTCTGGAACTACAATGTGATTTTTACAGCTGCATAAATATTGTTCGCCTATGATTCTCTGTCAGTTAAGTGCGATGTAGTAAATTCATACAAGTAATTATCGAATACAATGTATACATATTATAAAGGCTCAATATTTCACAACAGGTGTGGTAAGCAAGACGCAGCGCTGAATTCAAATATTAATACTTGTGAAATCATACCTCGAGATTTAGCTGCGAATGAACGAACAAAGAGCGATCGTTTCTCCTGCGTATATGAGGCGTGGTATTTACTGACAACTGTGCATCATTATATATATATATATATATATATATATATATATATATATATATATATATATATATATATATATATATATATATATATATATATATATATATATATATATATATATATATATATATATATATATATATATATATATATATATATATATATATATATATATATATATATATATAAAATCACATGATTAAAGACTTAAGTCTTTAATCATGTGAGGTGCACACCATATTTATTTTTTCCCTCCTTAAGGACTTCTTATGAACAATAGAAGGTGGACACCCTGACATCTCTTTCTTCTCCCTATCCAAGGAATTCTAAAGAACCATGAGAACATCCAAGGCCTTTGGCTAAGAGCAGGACGTGTTCAAGAATGACAGGCAACTCAGTGACTCGTGACTGACGTAAGGGACAAATTCACTTGTCTTTGTTTCACAGATGAAGAGTGGAGAGCGTGTACACAGTAGCTTATCCCAGAACTGAAAGAAAAGGTGATGAAAAGATTGGATTGAAACTTAACATCAAAACCAGAGAGAGAGAGAGAGAGAGAGAGAGAGAGAGAGAGAGAGAGAGAGAGAGAGAGAGAGAGAGAGAGAGAGAAATGGGTGGTGAGGTGGGAGAGAAAGCTGCTTACTGGCACTATCGGGAACAGCCAATATTTGTCAGCCTTTCCGTCTCATTTCCTGATCCCCGTCGCAGCCTTGCCCGTCTCGCCGCCTAACGCCGCCTCCCTTCCTCTCCAGGGGCGTCAGTCTCACAAAACGGCTTCCTTGATTTTCTCCTTACACATTCCTGCTATGATGATGTGACTTTTGTTCAACTTTACAGGTTTTTTTCTTCTCTTGGTTGTCTTTGTATACGTGCGCGTCTTTGGTCAATGGGAGTGTTCCTGTGGTGTACATATGTGTTTTTTTGTATTGTTTCTTAGGATGAGGTTATTTTTAAGTATACACAATGTGAAAATAGGCTAATCTTACTGAACCTGCATAGGACATTTCGTTGAAGTATGTAGAATGGAGAGAGGGAGAGGAGAGAATGGAGGTGGTTTTCTGAAAGGATTTTTATTTACCTTCAACTCTCTCTCTCTCTCTCTCTCTCTCTCTCTCTCTCTCTCTCTCTCTCTCTCTCTCTCTCTCTCTCTCTCTCTCTCTCTCTCTCTCTCTTTCTGCCCAAATCCAGTTAGGTTTTTACCGAGTGTTTCTTTATCAGCCATGTCCCGAGAGAGGGGAAAGAGGTCCAAAGTGCACTGGTGGATTGGATCACTACAACTAAGAGAAGGGACGAAAAGAACTAACTACCTTTGCAACGGCCGCATACAAAGCCTGAGATAGAGTATTGTGATTGATCAATGTCACACCCACGCGGCGCATTCCCGAAGCTGTTTGTGCGGTGCATTCATAGTCAGTGTGATGTAATTCTATCATCCGTTTGTCTGTTTTTCTATCAGTGGGTTTCCTGTCTGTCTCTTTCTCAGTCTGTCTTTGTGTATGTTTGTCTGCTTGTGTGTCTCTGTATGTTTTTTTTTTTTTGTGTGTGTTTCTGTCTGTCTGTCTGTCTGTCTGTCGGTCTGTCTGTCTATCTATCTATCTGTCCGTCACTGTATGTCAGATAGTATGTATAGTCCACAAAGAAAGCCTTGTGAGAACCAACAGGTATGAACATAAGAACATAAGAACATAAGAAATAAGGGAAGCTGCAAGAAGCGACCAGGCTTACACGTGGCAGTCCCTGTATGAAATATACCTACCTATTTCCATCTATTATCCCCATCCATAAACTTGTCTAATCTTCTCTTAAAGCTCTCTAGTGTCCTAGCACTAACAACATGATTACTGAGTCCGTTCCACTCATCTACCACTCTATTTGAGAACCAATTTTTTCCTATCTCCTTCCTAAACCTAAATTTTTCATGCTTGAACCCGTTATTTCTTGTTCTACCCTGGTTGCTGATCCTAAGAATTTTGCTTACATCCCCCTTGTTATAACCCTTATACCACTTAAAGACTTCTATCAGGTCCCCTCTTAACCTACGTCTCTCTAAAGAATGTAAATTTAATAGCTTCAACCTCGCCTCGTAAGGAATACTCATCATCCCCTGTATCCTTTTAGTCATTCTCCTCTGTACTGATTCTAATAGACCTATATTTTTCCTGTAATGTGGGGACCAGAACTGCACAGCGTAGTCTAGATGAGGTCTGACCAGCGCCAAGTATAACTTTAATATAACTATATATGCTGTTTGTCTGACTGTTTGTCTGTCTCCCTGTTTGTCTATTTGTCTGTCTGTCTGTCTGTCTGTCTGTCTCTCTCTCTCTCTCTCTCTCTCTCTCTCTCTCTCTCTCTCTCTCTCTCTCTCTCTCTCTCTCTCTCTCTCTCTCTCTCTCTCTCTCTCTTTAATAAACCACAATGATAAGGAATAAATAATAAATGCACTAGTCACTAAACAGAAAAACGATAGTTTCTAACATACAAACTGGACTCGACACAAGTTCCAACACTAATGTTTCCTTTATACATTAATCTCCCATTCAGTGAGACAGACCAGAAGCAGACTGTAATGAGTTGCCTTCATGCATGCAAGTGCACCAGAATTTATGGACCCCACAGCATGCAAGAACAGAACACTGTTTTCCTCTCAACATACTGTACACTGTTAAAAAAAAAAAAAAAATCCCCATACACGGGATCAAGCGCCGTATTCCATATTCTGTTTTAATCCAAGAATAACAACTAGTTCCAAACAGGCTCTGGACAAACAATATAGTGAAGCATGTAAATATTCATATTGGAGGAAGCAGTGCCGCACCCAGGAGGCTTTGCCACGCTACTGTTTGGTGTGCTATTGTTTGATTTACCTGCCTTACGCTGCAACCTAGCATAGGTGGGCTGGGCTGTTTTACCTGTACAAATATTACGAAAAGATATTATGTATAAATAGCTTTTGTACTCCCTCTAATGTACTGAACCGAACAATCTAAATAAATTATAATAATAATAAAATGTGACAATGACTGACTGGACATTTTATTAGCCTAGTAACAAACGCACTTATGGAGGCTCAAATTAGATAAGACATTTCATAACCATTATAGTTACCACCCAACACCCAGGATGGAGGAGATCCCGTCTGGTCCTGATATATATCCGCCTGTCCATTCACCCAATACACGCCTCACGACCAGCCTGCCTCGTCTCCACGCCTCAAACGCCGCGCCACGACCACCAACCTTCTCCTAAAACTAAATAAACATCTCACTGAAGGAAGGCCTCGGCCTATCATATCGGATCCAGACCACTACACTTCAGCAGGAGTTCCTGTAAATTTGTAGCTTTTATTGACGAACACGACACGGCGACTAGCAGCCAACCAGCAGCAGGTAACGCGCGTCCCGAGGCAACGACCTTCCAAATTGCCTTCCCGAACTTTAGCCGTGATATGACAAGACTGACTCAGGAAAATAAACAGGTGAGGAAACAACACCGCACCTAAATCAAGCCGAGGCAATGAATCAATGCTCAAAATAAAGTCATTTCGATCTCATTGAGGACTGACGATGAGATCTGACTCTGTGAACCATATTTACCTACGCTGACCAGACCGTTATGTAAACAATGGAGATGGGAAAACTTTGTTTAACGAGGATAACACACACACACACACACACACACACACACACACACACACACACACACACACACACACACACACACACATACACACACACACACACACACACACACACACACACACACACACACACACACACACACACACATATATATATATATATATATATATATATAACACACACACACACACACACACACACACACACACACACACACACACGCAGCTGTACCTCTCCAATAATATTAATTCAAACGCAGGCTCAACTTCACTTTAAACTTTCTTTATTTCACCGCTCAGGACCACAAGTGTTTCCTCCGACTATTCAACTAATACCACTCGACCATACGTCTTTTCTCGCCACGAATTTCTCCCTTCCACTTCAAACTTAATTTTCTCGCCTTACGTAACCCTCTCAGGCTCGTTTCCACCCCAGTGCATGGCGTTATTGCCTCCTTTCATTCCTCTACTTTATCTTCCTTGCCTTTACCTCCTCCGCTCCCTCTTCACACGCCATCCACTCCTCGACGCTCCCCTTCTCCCTCACTCCTTTTTCTTCCTCTTGTAGCGCCGTACTTTTATTTCTGGAATTACTCTACTCTTCTTTTCTGGTAGTTAGTGTAAGTGTTTTGCTCTGCTGCAACGCTTTCCTCACCGTTGTTATCGGTGGCGCAGTATGCTGATCTTGTTATGGAGATTCACTGTGTTTTACATGTAATTCATGTTTAGATTTTTTGTATTAGTGGTTGAAAAAAAAAAATAATAGCAGCAACGACAGCAGCAACAGCAGCGGCAGCTGCAGCAGCAGCAGCAACAGCAGCAGCAGCAGCTGTAGTAGTAGTAGTAGTAGTAGTAGTAGTAGTAGTAGTAGTAGTAGTAGTAGTAGTAGTAGTAGTAGCAATAGTAGTAGTAGCAGCAGCAATAGAAGTAGAAGTAGCAGCATTAGTAGTAGTAGTAGTAGTAGTAGTAGTAGTAGTAGTAGTAGTAGTAGTAGTTGTTGTTGTTGTTGTAAGGGCAACAGCAACAGTATTGTGCTTGAAAATAAAGAAATAAATAATAAATAAATAAACAAATAAACTAATACACTGCAGCAAAATAACATTATTGAATTAGGTGATTTTAGGTGAATCTGATGCGTATATATTGAAAAAAAAAAAAAAAAACTGAATAAATATAGAGCGTATAAACATTGAGTTCTGTGCCCCATGGGTGGGTCCCCTGCTCGGCGAGCTCCTGGCCAGCATTTATAAATTAAAACTTGATAAACATTCCTATCCCCTCCTCACCTCATTATCTTCATTATTGCAAATTTTCCGCGTATGTTCGTGTGGAGAGGAGCACGAGAAGGGGCGGTAATGGAGTGTAGTCAGCGGTCATCGTGAGCAACGATGGGGGACGGGGCGGTCACGTGGGACCACCTACAGCCTTGTGCATTATGTTGTGTGTAAATAATGTTAGCGGTGGTGACGATATTTCTCTCATTTTCAATTTGGTATGAACATTCCTTATTTTCGGTTTTTGCCAACTCTCCATGGTCAGTTTTGTCATGGATTTCTTTTTTTTAACTAAAAGTTATAGTCAACACAGAAGTGGCACAACCTCTCGTGTGACAAGTATTATAGACTGAATTATGTTTTTCAGTCTTGTTAATGGCTTGATTTTTTCTTTCTTGCAGGTGGCGTGGACTGCAAACCCAACCTCGGCAAAAAAGAAACAAAGGAAAATTCTCGACCGGAGACCAGCGTCAGGTGGTGTAATTGAAGTATGTGTAAAAAAGAGAGGTTGGCCGGGCCGCCCAGGCTGTAGGGCAGAGTGAGGGCGCGGGCGTGAAGAACTGGGACCTGCAGAGCTCGGTAGTGAGTCATGGCTGCAGCGTGATGGTGGGTGTGGCCAGTCCATAATATGTAATGAAGGTCCGTGGCTGGACGTGGGCCACGTCATGGGCGGTGGTGGGCCTGTGGGCGTCTGTCACACTCCTGGTGGCCATGGCCTCGCTTGCCGCTCTCTTCACACCCACGTGGTTCGTGAGACATTCACCCTCCCCTCCTGTCATGTTCGGAGTCTGGGCCTGGTGTCGGGGCGGCCTCAACGACCAACGATGTGCAGCTGTCGGCCAAGGTGTCGGGGACGCCGACGGTGCTCTGCCCTCTGCGGTGTGGGTGATGGTGGGGGCCGTGTATGGTGGAGGTGGGGCACTACTGGCAGTCACTGGCCTCGCTGCCCTCCTCACTCCCATCCTTCCCACTACTCACGCACGCGCCGCACTCGCCCACGTCGCCGGGAACATCCAGGCAGCCGCAGGTGAGCAACGAGCCAGATTTGTTTGCTGCATGTTTGTTCCGCCCAGCTGCCTCATGTACTGACTTTCAGCTTAATATTACTTTGGATGGCTTACAACATACGTACACACATACATACATGCACACACACATACATACATACATGCATACATACATACATACATACATACATATAGTTACTATTACTACTTTTACTATTGTCTTTTGTATCGCTCGTTCAGGTGGTGGACATATTGGTCTTGTTTCTGGTGATGTCAAAGGTAAAACAGTTATCGACCAAGAGGAGGGTGCGATGACTGGCGCTTCAAAAATAAATGGTAGGCGTGTAGGTCGGATTCCGCTGATGTGGAATGCAGCTTTAGTTGTGGATATTAGTGCCCAGCTGCAAAATTTGGTCACTGAATTAAAGAAGTTACGTGAGAATAAGAAGTTGAAATGAACCCACGATGGAGAGAGAGAGAGAGAAAAAAATAAAGTGCAATACAGAAGTGGTAGCTAAGGGAAGAATATTGTGACATTCCTAAAGCATGAATTCCTGATGTATTTTTGGGTGTGGGGAGCGGAGGTGTGGAGGTGAAGACATTGCAGTGACGATGATAGTGGTATAGTGGTTGTCCAGAATCACTATGATAGAGGAGCGGAGGTTATGAACCTTTGACAAAGAGACAGGAGGGGGAATCTAACATGCTGGAACCTATAAAGACATAGTATCTGATTCCGATTTGATTCTGATTCCGATTTGAGTAATGAATTAGAGTAATGACTGGATATAAAATGCCTGTGTGATGTTACTGGCAATTGAAGCTGGATTGCTGTAGACACATGAAAAAAAGAAATGAAAAAAAGGAAATGATGGAGCGAATAATGTAGGGTTTTAACAATGAATATGAGCTTTAAGAGGGGGAATGAATATGAGCTTTAAGAGGGGGAAAAATGAGAGGCAGGGTGATAGGCAGGAAAAGAGTTAGTGCACACACACACACACACACACACACACACACACACACACACACACACACACACGGGCAGTGGGTGGGTGTTCATTACCGTCGATGAGAGCCGCGTCACCTGCAGTTGATGTAGTGGCCAGCAAGTCTTGCCCGGCCGCTATTGCTGTCTTCCTCGGCTGCTTCTTGCGGCTATTATCTCCCTCCTCCCCTCCATCCCTCCCTCCTTCCCTCCCTGCATGGTCACTTCCTTCTATCCCTCCTTCTTTCCCTTTCTCTCTGCATCCACCTTTCCCCTCCACCCTCCGTCTTTCGTTCTCCTTCCTCCTCCACCCTCTCCCTTACCCGTTTTCACCTTTTCTTTTTTCATCTTCTTCACTTTCTTCTTCCTTATCGGTCTCTTCCTCCTCCCACTCAATTCTCATCTTCATCCCTGTCTTTCTTGTCATTATTAAGTTATCCTGGAGAGACTTTTCTTTTTCTTTTCCTATTACGAACACTCCAACTTTCCTCAACCACTGAAAAAATATAAGAAGTAATTCTTGAATTTCATTAAAATTTATTAAATATTAAATTAAGCGTGTTGCCACACACACACACACACACACACACAGTAGTAGTAAGTTTAGTGACCACAACTTTATAAGGATACAGTACATTACATCACGTTTTCAGCATGTGTAGACTATCATGGTCCAGTTGATTTCATACATAATTTTGGTTTTGGGCTAAATGTCAAAACAAGATAGTAAACTTTGCAGCTTAAAGAAACAAATTAGATACTGACAGCACTAAACCAACTAACTAAAAACATATTGGAACTCTAAAACAATAATAAACTAAAACACAGAAACAAACTAAAACAATAATAACGAAACGAAACAGTAAAGCTTACATGCCTCGGCAAGATAGAAATAGTTGGTACCATAAAAACTAAACAAATAATCCTCAAATAAAATACAGAAAACATCCAGAAACATGCTAAAAAACAGCAAAACCAGTTCTCCTTTAATAAGTATCCAGTACATCGTGGATATACCAACACAGCTCACGAAGATGATTACTTTCTCGAAGAAGATCGCCCAGGTCAGTAAATGTCAGCATCGGGTAACTGTCACGACAATGTGTTGACAAAGGACACTCAATTAGCACATGTTTCTCAGTCTTCACCTGCACATACACACACACACACACACACACACACACACACACACACACACACACACATACACACACACACACACACACACACACACACACACACACACACACACTGAAACATATTGCTTAAGAATGACGTTGAATTTCTACCAGTTCAGGTTATTTCAGTAATATATCTAAAGTCAATCAATAAATGTCATCCACCATCTTCCTTTAGAGCAAGAAAAAGGAAATTATATGAAGAAAACACCAGATTATCCACTGTTAGTGTTTCTCACCTACTCAACCTCCACGCTGCCAGTAGGTTAGTTCATATACAAATAAATAACATGAACATGATTTGCGCCGAGGTTCAAGGGAGCGTGGTGTTGTCAACTGAGTCACTTTTCGTTGTCCCCAGCAACACAACAGATTTCATTCATATTCGGGAATAAAACTCGTCCTTGTGAGTTGGAGGGAAAAGTGAATCAGCAGTAGAAGCATTAGTAGTAGTAGTAGTAGTAGTAGTAGTAGAAGTAGTAGTAGTAGTAGTAGAAGAAGTAGTAGTGGTGGCGGTAGTGGTGGTGGTAGTAGTGGTTGCAACAAAAGCACCAGCAGCAACAGCAATAGTAGAAATAGTAATAGTAGTATTGTTGTTGAATTCAGAGGCCACATCTGGTAAACAGACCCCATTACGTCATTAAGCTGATACACACGCCCGCATCCACACACACACACACACACACACACACACACACACACACACACACACACACACACACACACACACACACACACACACACACACACATCACCACCATCCCTCACTAAGCCACAAAGCACACACAGCACCACCCTTCCCCTGCCTTGCCGTGCCGTCGCGAGGTATCCACACTGCCAAAATGACCATGCCAAACCCCTATGAAACTCACCTATTACAGAATATTACCGCACATCACGTGAGAAAGGAATGCACCGCTCCATAGCCCACTAAAGCACACGAGCACAATGAAAGGATGATCCAGCAAAGTAAATCAAAGCTCTCCCAGATAACACTACAGGGCATTAACTAGTCTTATAGGCATTGCTTAATTGCACATTTACTCTGCCGTCATAAATTCATAAGTTTGACCTGAGTAAGGCATCAAAGAGTTAAAGTTTATGTGTCACGCCTGTAATGCAAGTGATAGTAAGTAAATATTTGCTCAGTCCGTTACGTTAAGAAGCATATTCACGGAGGTTTCACGCATTCATTGTTTCAACATATTGTATTCAGGTGCAGGTAAGAACAAAACGGAAGACGCAATATTGTTTAAACTTTCATTAGGTGATGTATATTTTGTCAGTTTATTATGTTAAAATCATATTTAGAGTGGTGTCACGCAATTATAATATCAACATTATTTTTACGTGTAGATAAGAACTAAATGGAAGATATAATACTGTTCTAACTTCCATTTATGCCTCTTTATACTTCTGTTCCATTACTACCGCATCTCTTATTAAGTGCTGTATGGCTGCGCACCAGGCGACCTACGAGTCTACAGCACTCGGATTCAGTTGGGATTGCAATACATGTACAAGTGACCCCTTCATTCATCTGTGCCCCTCGCGGGTTTGCAAATAAATGACCGCATGTGAACTTATAAAATGAAACCTGGCATCCGGGCGATTCTCTTCCCATGGTAGGTTTTTTTGTTCGTTCTTGGTTCCAATTTTGGTCAGAGAAACGATGAATGTCCTGGGAAGGAGTGGGTTAGTTTTCATCTGTACCTGTACTGTCCACCCTCATCCTCCCACGGTCTCTCTCTCTCTCTCTCTCTCTCTCTCTCTCTCTCTCTCTCTCTCTCTCTGCGTGTGTGTGTGTGTGTGTGTGTGTGTGTGTGTGTGTGTGTGTGTGTGTGTGTGTGTGTGTGTGTGTGTAGTCTCAGGTCCAGTAGGATAAAAGTGAATACCAGGTGAGGAAATGAAGTTCTTATCGCCAAAGTATATGCTTTCTGGCAGGCAAGTGAGGCGGTCCGCGAGTCTGAAGCAAGAAGCGCCTCGTGGATCAATGCTGAATATCCGGCAGGCAGAGGGAAGGTATCCTGTGGTGCGGCGCGCTGCTCCCTTCAACATGTCTGCAGTATTACGCAACTACTGACGAATGTGTTCTCAGTGTTGTACTTGGAAAAATGTGTATTGCACTTTTATTACAGAGAAAATTGACAGGATCTATTCTACAGTACGTTGGCGCGCTGCATGGGTCTGTTTACCAAGACAAGGTTGTTGAGATGTGAACAGTTAGAATAAATACAGTGTTTATAATAGAAAATGACACTATTTGGCGATGTACTTTGCCGCAAAACATTAAGTGGATGGAGAGCAAAAACTTCAGAAACTTTACTAAAGATAAGGAAATGAAGACGTTGGGATGTGAGAGGACTGAGAAAATGTAGCTTTAGACTCATAGTTTCTTATCTTGAGTGATCCTAGAGAGCGTATTACTTTGATGCTTAATCGACGTTTGCCTTTAGATAGGTGAACTTTGCCTCCCTGCCAGACTTCCATGCTTCCTGTACTAACTCGAATGAAGAAATTTTGTACTAACTCGAGTAAAGAAATTTTGTACTAACTCGAATAAAGAAATTTTGTACTAACTCGAATGAAAAAATTTTGTACTAACTCGAATAAAGAAAGTTTGTACTAACTCGAATGAAGAAATTTTTTACTAATAAAAAAAAAATTACTAACTCGAATGGAGAAATTTTGAAGTAACGCTGAAAATTTAAACTCACTGTATTAAACCAAAGTATGCAAACACGTATGAAAGTAAATACAATGGCTTAACAATTGAATCTGAAACTTCGTGTCTCACTTCATTGCATTTAATTTATTTTATATCCAGTAAGTCGTTCAGAATACCGTGCTGCCTCTTATTTCTTTTACCATCTCTTTTCACACACTCCATCCTCACTCTCACGTCACTTACTGTACTCTCCAGGAGGTAGTGACCCGCAGTCACTCACAACTCAGTGAAGAATAAATGTGAAGGCGTTGTGTTGCGCTGTGTCGTGATAAGAAAGAATAACTGCTGCCATGCAACGGTTATCACTCGCCCAAATGTAGACGAAGGAAATGGTTCGTGACACTATTACTTGACGACTGCAAGATTTGAGCTTCTTATTTCCCTGGAACACCAAAAAGCTGAAATAAGCTATACGTACTTTTCCGTGGTGAATATGCTTTATATCGTTTTTGTTGTATAGATATACAATTACCTTTGTTAGTGGAGGTGCAAGTTTGAGATGCACGTTATTTCTTAAGTTCAGTGCGTCTGTTTCATTATTAATTATGTGATAATGGAGAATCTTACATCCCAAAACAATGCGAGCAATAAAATCAGCTTTGGCGCGGCAAGTGTACGTGGTGTACATGATGATTGTGATGACTACCAGCTGAAAGATCTCAGAAGTTGTGGATTAATATGAGGCATGAACTTAAGAAGCCATGTTTTGTTCATCATACGGTAATGAAAAGAACACGGAATGACGATGCACTGGCGACAAAGACACTGGCTGCTATGAGAGGAACGGAAGTCCACAGAAAAATATTCAAGGGGTACCACACACACATCACAAGTGATTGGACGGCCAAGTCAGATCAACCACATAAAATGAACCATCTGTTTTATCTGAACTTGTTTCCTGTTTACTATGTTATGGAAACAACTTCATAGAGTTTTTCGCTGTGAAGGACCATTGAAATTACACCCGATGTTCAGTTGTGCTTGAAGCGAAAGTCCCCGAGAGGCATGTTTGAAATATCTATGTTTGCATTCACCGTAAACTATATACGGTGATCCTGCTTATCTAAAGTTTTTGAATCTATCCTAAACAGGAAGACTCTTAAACATCTATCACTTCACAACCTTCTATCTGATCGCCAGTATGGGTTCCGTCAAGGCCGCTCTACTGGTGATCTTCTGGGAGATTTTGATGAAACTTTTGCTGTTGCCTTGGACATATCAAAAGCCTTTGATAGAGTCTGGCACAAAACTTTGATTTCCAAACTACCCTCCTACGGTTTCTATCCTTCTCTCTGTAACTTCATCTCAAGTTTCCTTTCTGACCGTTCTATTGCTGCTGTGGTAGACGGTCACTGTTCTTCTCCTAAATCTATTAACAGTGGTGTTCCTCAGGGTTCTGTCCTGTCACCCACTCTCTTCTTATTATTCATTAATGATCTTCTAAATCAAACTTCTTGTCCTATCCACTCCTACACTGATGATACCACCCTGCACTTTTCCACGTCTTTTTCATAGACATCCAACCCTTCAGGAGGTAAACATATCACGCAGGGAAGCCACAGAACGCCTGACTTCTGATCTTTTTAAAATTTCTGATTGGGGCAGAGCAAACTTGGTATTGTTCAATGCCTCAAAAACTCAATTCCTCCATCTATCAACTCGATACAACCTTCCAGACAACTATCCCCTCTTCTTCAATGACACTCAACTGTCCCCCTCTTCTACACTGAACATCCTCGGTCTGTCCTTTACTTATAATCTGAACTGGAAACTTCACATCTCATCTCTAGCTAAAACAGCTTCTATGAAGTTAGGTGTTCTGAGACGTCTCCGCCAGTTTTTCTCACCCCCCAGCTGCTAACTCTGTACAAGGGCCTTATCCGTCCATCCATGGAGTATGCTTCACATGTCTTGGGGGGTTCTACTCATACTGCTCTTCTAGACAGAGTGGAATCAAAAGCTTTTCGTCTCATCAACTCCTCTCCTCTAACTGACTGTCTTCAGCCTCTCTCTCACCGCCGCAATGTTGCATATCTAGCTGTCTTCTACCGCTATTTTCATGCCAACTGCTCTTCTGATCTTGCTAACTGCATGCCTCCCCTCCTTCCGCGGCCTCGCTGCACAAGACTTTCTTCTTTCTCTCACCCCTATTCTGTCCACCTCTCTAACGCAAGAGTTAACCAGTATTCTCAATCATTCATTCCTTTCTCTGGTAAACTCTGGAACTCCCTGCCTGCTTCTGTATTTCCACCTTCCTATGACTTGAATTCCTTCAAGAGGGAGGTTTCAAGACACTTATCCACCAATTTTTGACCACTGCTTTGACCCTTTTATGGGACTGGCATTTCAGTGGGCATTTTTTTTTATTAGATTTTTGTTGCCCTTGGCCAGTGTCCTTCCTACATAAAAAAAAAAAAAAACAGCAATGAAACAGACTTGGAGCCAATCATATAGTGAGATACATCAAATATTTATTTAATGCAAGAAATCATCTGAGGAGTTCTTAACTATATTGCTTTGTAATTCTAAGCTTGAGAAGATGAAAACATGTTGAAACTGGTAATAGGTTCGTGATTCCCTGTATGAAGGACAACACTGGACTTTTTACAGTATAAGCTGGAGTCCAACAAAGCCTTACATACGTGCATGTTCAGTAGAATGCAGCTACTCTTCAGTGCAGAATATCTTCCATAGATTTAACACATGCATTGGATATCTAGAATGACCACGGACAAGGCTGGCATAAATGATGCTGAGTAAAGAATTTTGGACAGAAGTAAAAGCAAAAAACTATAGAAAAGAAAGAGAAAAAAAAAGATAAGAAAAATTTAAGTCTTTTCAATTCATGGCATTCAACTTGCACAAATCCAGTCACGCAATGGCAAACAGGACACTGGTAACTACTACTCTGCCCCCAGTGACTTATTTATCGCGGCAAGCCAGACTGATGAGGCGCAGGTCACGTCCCATCTCCTTGGCCTCGCCTCGCGCCGCCTGCTACTGGATAACGGAGCCAGGATGGATGGGGGAATCTGGCCCTTGTCTGATCTTCTAGGAGCTATCTGAGCAGTGAGAGAGAGAGAGAGAGAGAGAGAGAGAGAGAGAGAGAGAGAGAGAGAGAGAGAGAGAGAGAGAGAGAGAGAGAGAGAGCGTGTGTGTATCAGCAAAATGCATCATACATCATTCTTTACCTTATCAACCGCACCTCGTTTTTGTCTTTTCAAGAAATAGTCAACCATGTCCCCCCCCGCTCTCTCTCTCTCTCTCTCTCTCTCTCTCTCTCTCTCTCTCTCTCTCTCTCTCTCTCTCTCTCTCTCTCTCTCTCTCTCTCTCTCTCTTTCTCTCTCTTTCTCTCTCTCACACACACACACACACACACACACACACACACACACACACACACACACACACACACACACACACACACACACACACAACACACACAGACAGCCAATAGCGTCCACTCATATGACTCTGTTTATGTTCATAACCTATATATATATATATATATATATATATATATATATATATATATATATATATATATATATATATATATATATATATATATATATATATATATATATATATATATATATATATATATATCTTGGCCAGTCTTCTTTCAATGCATAATACTCTTAGTAAAAACAGTATGTCTATTTGTATTCCTTTGACGTCTGTGACACGCAAAGAAAAAACAGGGAACAGTACGTGCACGTGAGGCGAGTCCTTAAGGGGTCTCTCTCTCTCTCTCTCTCTCTCTCGCTCTCTCTCTCTCTCTCTCTCTCTCTCTCTCTCTCTCTCTCTCTCTCTCTCTCTCTCTCTCTCTTCCCATGGCACGGTCTCTTTACTGTACCCTCCAGTAAGGTTAGAGCCACCGACAAATACATTACCTTCCTTTACTACTGCTGATGACAGTCACTCACCTTGAATACGAGAATCTACTAGTCTTTCTTTGGCAGATGCTTCCCTTTTTGCCGTCGCCTAAGAATCTCACCTTCCGAAACAGCTCAAGTCTCTCTCTCTCATCTGTCACGCACTTCTCACATCTCTGTACTCAATCCTTGTCGTAAGTAAGCGCTCTCCAAATACTCGTAACGTGAAACTAGAGCAGCACACGGTTACGCACAGTAGCACCTCCCGTGGATGTTTATCACTAGAGGTCGACATTCTCATATGCCCGCCATGTGTAGGGTATAGACGAGTGTAAACAGCTATATGGACTAAGCTTAATCAAGGCGGCAGGTCCATTTGTTGCTTTGATGTATGTTCCGGACACAGAGCCATTTGCTGAGCCGTGCCTTGCGGGCTGTGGGGGAGGGAGTGCGTGGGAGGAATGGAAGGGAGAAAGGGAGAAATTGTAGTAGCGAGGGTCGGGTGTATGACGTGCGCGTGTGATTTGTGGAGTCGTGGCCTAGTGGAGTATTTGTGGTGGGCTGGCCGCGATACCACCTCGTCTTTTTTTTTTTTTATGGTTGTGTTCTGTACCTGGCAATAAGACCAGTCACTGTAAATAACTGGTAGCCATGTTGTATGGAGATTTAGGGAAAGGTAAGGAAGTAAGTCACTGTGAGTGGTTAGCTATGACACTTTGATCTCCGAGATATAACAGAAAAAGAGTTTATAGTTTGTCTTCCCTTGTATGCTTCCTGTATGAATAGAACTCCTCATTAATAACCCTTTGAAATTAGATAACGAATCAACATACAGTTACGAAGTTTTTACAGCATGAATCAGTTACTCCGCATGGTAGATTAAAAAGGAAAAAGATTGTGTAAGCATCCTAAAAATCACTGTTTTCTTAAGTTTTTGCACTCCACACTGAAAATAAGCAATGGAGAAGCTGCTGAATATATCCAATCGCATCCATTTAGAGAGAGAGAGAGAGATGGGTTTTTTACATCAAGAGAGGATCAAATCTCAACCGAAACTAAATTGGGGAAGCTGATTATAAAACGCTTTTCTACTTTTATAGTGGCAATTAAAGCTTACTTTTTGCTTTATTTGTTTGTCTTTTTATTTACTTATTTTTTTGCTGTTAGCCAACATTCTATATACACAAAAGCTAAAAAAAAATATATTGTAAGACTTCCTACCTCACTTCCTATGGTGCATGTGTAAATAGCAATGAAGGCGTAATTCTTTAATAAAGTGTAGAGGTTTCGAAGAAGGTGCGTGAACCCCTCGCGCTGGTCGAGGGGGTGTGCTGCCCTGGAGGAATATTGGCCTGTAACCACACATCTCCACAACTTTTCGCCTCCATTCATCACTCGCTTTCATCCCACTCCTTTCACGCTTCCGTCTCCCTCTTTTTTTTTTTTTTCTCAACTCCATCGCATGTTGTGGATCATTAGGTTCCCCTTCCATTTTCTTCACCTCTCTGCTCCTTTCCTCCTCCTCCTCCTCCTCCTCCATTTTTCTTTTTCTTTTTATTTCTCTATTCTTTCTCTCCCACCCTTCTACTCCTCATTCGCCCTTCTCCTAAATTGTCTTTATTTTTATTGTTCATTCTTTTCCTATTTTGTCCTTCTCTTCCCACAAACAGCCTGTAAGAACGAAAGGTCTGCTGCCATTTGTTCTTTCCTTGAGTTTCTTTGTGTTTCTTTGTGTTCCTTCTTTAAAATTCATTTCTCTATCTTCTTCTTTTCCTCCTACTCCTCCTCCTTCTCCTTCTCCTTCTCGTCCTTATCCTTTTCCTCTTCCTCCTCTCCTCTATTCTATTTCTCCTAAGCCGCGCCAAGCGACAGGATAGGCTGAGAGGATCGTGGAAAGAGTCTAGGCATTATACTGCACACTCCCTGCATCACGCACACCTTCACGGCCAAGGCAAGGAAGGAGAGGCACTCGTGCAAGCAGGTGAAGATGAATACATAAATATGTAATATATGCGTTACACGATAAGATAAGGATTAAAAAGAAAAAAAAATGATGCATGCACTAAGATAAAGAAAACAATGCATATTTAATAAAAGCTAAATAACATTGTTATTATTTGTTGAATATACAAATTTAATTTTGTTAATAGATTTTGTCACTCCACAATTTCTTACCATGCAATAATTGAATTGACGCCTCATTCTTACAAAACGCACGTCGTGTTTACATTTAAAATGTAAAAGCAATTACAGGAAAATGGGGACACGCGAGTAATGGAACGAGGAGGAAATTACATAAACAAGTATTATGACTTCAAAACATTTACTGTCATTATTTTGAAATGCACAACACGACGGTAAAAATGAATAAGTAAATAAACAAATAAATGAAAAACTGTCCTGTCGTGATATATCCTTGATCACTGAGGACAATACTAAGTAGATACTTTCCCCTCTATCACACCTGCATGGAGGAGTGGAAGCTCGTAGAATACTGGGGCTGACTGATGGAAGCGCCAGTAGTGAGAGGGGCATTAAGGAGACAAGCTCACCACCATGAGTTAAGACCCACTGATTCCTCACAGAAACACGAAGCTGCACTTTTAGCACCTCAGCTCCCGTCAGTAGCGCAGTGGTAATCCTCCCCGAAGGTCTGCGGCGGTGGCACCATAAAGTCTGTGTCCAGGAGACTCCCTTAGGATCAGGCGTCGTGGTTCATAAGGCGGCGGTTGGCGGTGTTGTCTTCCACGCCTTTGTTGTGCGCTGTGTTTGTAATTTATCTCATAATTTTCTTTCCTTACTGCCTCTTTTTCTTTTTTTTTATTCTTTCTTAATTGTCAGTTCGAAATATGTGTGCAAATACACAATTTTCCTGTTTTCAATTTTACATTCATCTGCTTTCTATTATTTTGTTTTGTTTTACTTAATTCACGCATGGGACTATTCTCTTATTCATTCGTTCATCTCTTCATTTGCTTATTGCTCTTAAAAGGGTTAGAATATAGCTTACAAGAATTATGATTTATACATTTTTTTCCTGATATTGCAGAGTTATGTTGTGAAATGTAAATGCAAGTTTAGACTATCATTTATTGTCAAGTCAAGGTACGCATGAACAAACGTAAAAAGCCATAGATATGAAATTCCTTGTGAAGTTCAACAATACAGACAACACAACCAAACGCTGATGGCGCACTGACCTTGACTCTGTGTGTGTGTGTGTGTGTGTGTGTGTGTGTGTGTGTGTTGTTGTTGTTGTTGCTGTTGTTGTTATTATTATTATTATTATTATTATTATTATTTCATTGACAAGAAATCTTTACATCAATTTACAGTAAAGAATATTGTCCAAATTAATAACCTTTACATCTACAGAACAAAAAGCAATAATAAACACTGTCCGTCACCGTATCACACCGTATAAACAAGTACATAGAGAGAGAGAGAGAGAGAGAGAGAGAGAGAGAGAGAGAGAGAGAGAGAGAGAGAGAGAGAGAGAGAGAGAGAGAGAGAATGAATGAATGAATCTGCTTCTAGTTCGTGGTTCGTTTCATCAGATGGTACTTGTTGACGTTTTGGATACATGTATAATGTTAGAGTAGATGGTTGTTCTACATTTTTACTTGCTTATTTATCTATTTATTTATTTACTTATAATTTATTCATTCCTTTATCTTTTTATTTATTTATTTGTTTATTTATCTACTTATTATTTTCATTCCTTTATATTTTTATTTATATGTGTTTATTTATTTACTTACTTCACTACAAACACATTTTCAATTCTGCTTGGAACAGACACTGCACAGTTTCATTGTGATCCACTTGTAGGATTTCTAAAGGAGATGAAAAATTCAGACCAGCAGAAGTTTAGGTTTTGTTTTCAATATCAAGTAACTTCTTGTTATTTGTAACTCTCCGGTAGAACAACTGCCACTTAATGCTTATTTTCTGACATTTTTATCTGATATTCTCCGATCTTTGGGTCTAACTGAAACCTACCGTAGAGAAAACTTATGAATTGCCCCAGTATTTATTTTATTTTATTTTATTTATTTATTCATTATTATCATTATCATATATATATATATATATATATATATATATATATATATATATATATATATATATATATATATATATATATATATATATATATATATATATATATATATTATTTTAACGGGGATACAACTACAACATCTCTCTTTTCTCGTTAACAGCTATCAGCAGGCCTCCCTATAATTACAAAGTTCACTAGTTCTCTCATTTTCAATTTCACTCCACCATAATACCCTCTAGCACTCCACGTTTTCTTTCGCATATTTTTCTCCCAAGATAAGATTAATTAGGTGGATGTATCTCCAGATATTCCAGTCTCTCCTTATAATTACGCCCCGTGAGAGTGCAGCCATTTTATGTTATGCTCTCGGCTGCTATTCATGTATATAAGTTAAAAAGAATTGCAAGTAAAAGATCGCTTTAATTTGGTCGTAAAATGTTCGTCGCGTGTCCTTTGTTCCGCCCGCACGTCCTTTCCTCCTAATCTGGCCGTGAATTAGAATTTCTCATATTTTGTCTAGTCTGTGGCTCCCTCCGAGAGTCGCCTTTCTTCCTCCCGCCCTTCATTTGTCAGGCTTTGGGGCGAGGGACACAGCGGAAGGTGGGGAAGGAGCTGGAGCAAATAACATTAATGATACCGGTAATGAAGGTGAGGTATTACAGGCAGCAGTATACAGAAAATTGTATAAATCACAAAGAGAAATTAGTTCTCTTACGTGAAAAGTGATAAGATAAGGATCACACTCCTTATCCTTCACTTCTGACAGGTACGTTGTGTCCTTTCTCGTCATTCTGTTGTGGAATATTCATCTCATTGTGGTCTGATTTAATGAAGGCACTGCATTAGGATATGAATGTCACATGTTTTCGTTCATCACCTTATCGCTTCTGTCACCATCAATATTATATCCTCTCTCTTTCTCTCTCTATGATCATAGTCCAGGACAAAGGCTTCTCCCAGCCCTTCTACATTTGTCTCCGTTACAGCCACCTCAGTACAACTAATTATCTCATTTCTCTATTAACGAATAATTCTTTCTCTCTGCCCTGCCTTCTTTGACCAATCCTAGGTTGTCATTTTGTTGCTGTAATTGCATTCATGTATTATTTGTTCGATGCGTGACGTGTTCTGTCCGCATACACTTCTTTCCACCTTTTATTTTATCACAGTGTGGGTAAGAAAATATTTCAGGAAACTCGACGCTTCATCATTAAATCAACATCAATCATCTACCTATAAGTACTTCTTTCGCTAGTTTCTTTTCCTCCCCTAATTTTTCTTCGCAACCTTTTCTTTTCCTACAACAATTTTTCACCGTTATCACCTTTCCTCCCGCCCACCCTGTGCTGCGTCCGTTACCTTCTCTGCGTTCAACTTCCTTTCTGCCTGGAGCTGAAACGACTGCAAGACAAATTAACTGGATTCTTAATTCACATACTTTCGAATTATTACGGGCTATTTTTTTCTCTCACTTTCTTCTTTACTTCCTCATATTCAGTCCTTCTTGTGCTTTTTTTAAAATTTTTTTAAGAGTAATGAATGCGCTCATCGCCGTCATGTCATGTATCTTTTTAACCAACCCTGCCTTCTTACTTCATCCGCCAATTCACAGTGAGACTTGAGGTCAGAAGAATACCCCGTATAAATTGAACAGCTTCTATGGTCTTGTTTAGCAAATGAGAAGCTGTCTTCGCCCACTATTAATTTACCCTTACAACCGCAGTGCTTTCAGCTCTTAGATCGACACTTCATTGTATGGTTTAAACATACACCATCTGTGAAACTCAATGAGGATGAAAGACCCTGTGGTGTGAGTCTGGGGTGGGGGGGGGCTGGCAGACGGGAGACGCAGTGTCGCCATAGGTGGGATTCAAAAATATATTCCAAGGACACAACGATTATATGCTTGAAAAAGCACTGCTGATGAGACAAAAGAACTGCAATGGAGTCCAGAGAGGAAATTCTCTCTCTCTCTCTCTCTCTCTCTCTCTCTCTCTCTCTCTCTCTCTCTCTCTCTCTCTCTCTCTCTCTCTCTCTCTCTCTCTCTCTCTAAAGGAGTACAGAGATAAGTACATAAATGTTTAAGGAAGAAGGATGCATTGATAGATATTAGAAAATCGATAGCTTTATATATATATATATATATATATATATATATATATATATATATATATATATATATATATATATATATATATATATATATATATATATATATACACACACACACACACACACACACACATACACACACACACACAGAACAGAATTATCAGAAGATTGGAGGCTCGATTTCGGAAGTTGCCTAGTTCGCCACTGTAGTAACTAGGACACTTTCATCTAATCGTATGTCTATCTGTCTATGACCTGTCTGTCTATCTATCTATCTATCTATACATGCATATATATATATATATATATATATATATATATATATATATATATATATATATATATATATATATATATATATATATATATATATATAGACAGATAGATAGATAGACAGACAGAGCATAGACAGATAGACATACGATTAGATGAAAGTGTTCTAGTTACTACATTGGCGAAATAGGCAACTTCCGAAACCGAGCCTCCAATTAAGAAATCTTCCTATAATTCTGTTCTGATGCGGGGCGAAGAGAAGGAAATAGAGGAAGGCAGGCTGGTCTTGAATTTTCCACGTGACATGTAATCTGAAATATTCTGAGACCCTCCTCGTCTTGAGCGTTTTGCCAAGGGTTGAGCTGAGCACCTGCATCAGGAGACTCATACCTCTTCGTTCAGCCGTCCATCCGTGACTCGCGAGCAAAGAAGAAGCCAGATATTCATCGCCAGCGAAGTGTGAATACTCGTACATATGTACATAAATTTTGTTTTCTCGTCGCTTTTTCCAGGTGCTCTCGTCGTCCTTGTGCATCAAAAGTGTGAGTGAAAGTAACTCGCTGCCTGAATATGCAATGAGAAAGAGTAACTTTTGTATGAAGCTGCAAAATGTGTTGTACTTCAGAAATGATACGGCGTAAAACTGAAATTGTAAACCACTTTTATGTTGATTCCACTTGCTAACTTTCAGGCAGGCGCTCATTTACCCAAAGCCGGGAAGTGGATAAGACTGGAGGTGTTAATTTAGCTGAGAAGAAAAAACTGTAATGATCTGCAATCAGGCACAAAATCGCAACAGGAAAACTGAAATCAAAGGTTTTCCTCTTTCACAAAAACAGAAAATCCCTGGCATAGGCTTTCCTGGAAATGAAGAGCACAACACAGCAAGTAATGATGACAATAATGATATCCACAAGAGCAATAACTATAGTGAATTAACCACATTACTCGTACGTTGTTACACGGAGAGAAATTTGTAGCTCCCCACAATTCACTTAGCTCCGCCTCTACCAAGGTGGCCTCCGGAAGGGTTAACGCCTCTGTACCACTCTGAGAGGGAAAGAAATATTCTGAGGTCAAAAGTTTCGCGCTAATTCTCCGAGGCAGTGTAAAACGAGCTAAGTTAGGCGTCTCAGCCACTCTAGACGAGACTCTTCCGTGTCTCTGCACCGTCTCCTTCCATCCTTATCTCCCCTGCAGCCCCACACACAAGTTTGTCCCCAGACCAGCTAAAGTTATCACGCACTTGCTTCACGACTTGGTTTTGTTTCCCGTGAGGCACAAGTTGTCATTTATTTGAGGGACGTACCTGTGCCTACCGCGTCGTGGCGTCTCCTTGTCCCCTAAGTCAGCAGAAATTTACGGATGTCTTGTCTGTATCTTGAGTATACGTGACGTTCGGGCAGACTGCGCCACCATGAACCCAAGCCACACAGTACTTCTATGACATGGTAAAAGAGATATATTGTTTAAGTATGCGCCTCCCATGACGCTGCACACTACTTATATATGATTAAGGATTATGATAAATTGTGCATAACCCTTACACAATTTACGCAGTAACATTAAAACATGGGAAATTGAGATAAGTTGATTATGATGATAATATAAAACCGTGCATTTTAGATTTACAGCAAAACCGTGAGTTTTGCTTTCCAACACCAACATATATCATGAATACAGCCTTTCATAGTACCTGCATGAGTATGTTTTGGATGAAAGAATCTACTTTTAAACCATTTTTCATCACCGCTCTTGGAAACGTGGAACAGAAAGCGTGCACGTAGTTCGCTTACTTTTCGATAGGATAAACGTATTGCTAATTACAGTATTTATTCGAAAATTCCACGTCTGAAGTTTCATTAGTGCTGGATATGAGCCAATGGAATGAAAATTGTAATAGCCTGGCTGCCAAATCAACGCAGTAATACTTAATTAAGCGCGCGGGAGGCACGGCTTAATGTGGCGTCCCTGCCGAGGGTCAGCAGCACACCCCACAACGAACGTCTATCCAAATGAGAGACTAGAGCAACTAACCACTCAGAACGAACGGAGTGACCCAAAATAGCAGAATGACCACAACCAAATGAGTGACTGAAGACAACTGACTAAAATAACTGAGTAACCAGAAATAAGTGATCGACGCAAACCAAACGAGTAACTAAAACGAACTGATTGAACGATATCAACCGACTGAACCAAACCAAGTGACTGATTCAAACCAAATTAGTGACCTAAAGTAACCAAAGCCAGAAACAGATGAGTGACCCAAAGCATCTAAGCGACCAAAACCTCCCTACATAACATAACGATTTCAACATAACAAAGATCATAATGGCATGGGAAAGTCACCGTTTCTTTACGAGTAACAAGCACATTACATAACTATTAAAACACACACACACACACACTATTTCTAATGGGACACAGAATGAGGGCCCAACGAAACTTTTCATTACTCATGGACTAAAAGAGGGAGGCAGAACAGGGAGTGCGGGGTTGGAATGTGGTGCAGTAATTCCAAAACAGATAAACGGAAGGTAAACACAGAGAGGGAGAGGAAAGAAAAACATGAAAATGGAGCGTGACTGAGGGACCTAGAGAGCTCAGCAAGGATATTAAGAGGGGAAGGGCAGCAGGAGTGCATAAGTGAAAAGGATAAAGGAACGGGAAAACATGAGCCAGGCATAAGGATAGATTTGAAATTCGTACAGACATTAATCCAGTTTCCCCCGCCGCAGATGGAAAGAGGGAACGCACCGCACGCCGCTCTCTGACATCGTGAAAATAAATAAATAGATAAATAAATAAATAAATAAATAAATAAATAAATAAAGTATGTTGTTGGTGTTCGCAGTTTTCAGTGTGTTGTGTACAGATAGATATAAAATCAAAACAAATGTGAAAAGTGTGCCTTATTGTTATCACCATTTTTTTTTTGTTTAGGTTCTTGTTTTAAAGAACTTAAGGCGTCCCTATGAAAGGCCCTGGAGATTAAGAAAAGTACTGAGGTTGTAAAAAAAAAAGTTATGATCATGAGTTG
Source organism: Scylla paramamosain (assembly GCF_035594125.1). Classification (NCBI taxonomy): domain Eukaryota; kingdom Metazoa; phylum Arthropoda; class Malacostraca; order Decapoda; family Portunidae; genus Scylla; species Scylla paramamosain. Next base: position 5,651,472 of record NC_087155.1, read on the forward strand.
TAATAGTTTTTCTTTAGATTTGAAAACTAAGATAAAAACAAAAACAAAATGATGCCTGATTGCAGGTAGAAGCAACAAGACGATAATGAAACGGGTAATCAGGGAAGGTAGGTGTTGTTGCATTATATCCTTACTTGACTAGAAAAAAAAAAAAGACATACCCGATCGTAGGTAAAAGAAGTTACAACAATAATCATGAGAGCCAGTTGTTGTTGCAATCCGCGAGGTCATGCTTTCATTTTGTGATAACAGCAATTTGTTCTTTTTCTTTTTTTTTTACGTTTGAAGGATCATGCTTGGGGTGTTGTCAGAGAGAGAGAGAGAGAGAGAGAGAGAGAGAGAGAGAGAGAGAGAGAGAGAGAGAGAGAGAGAGAGAGAGAGAGAGAGAGAAGATTTGGTTGAGTAAGTGCCACTACGTGCGTGTGTGCTTGTTTAACTTTTAGATGCAGGAGTTCAGGTCTTTACGAGGTAAGAGGGAGATGTTAAGGCTACCAGCGTTAGTACCTGGCAAAGTGTGAGGCTGGGCGGGCAAAGTGTTGCTGCTTAGAGGAGAGTGTGGCTATGAGGGCTAAGCTTAGACATTTAGGGAGCGTGCTACCATTTAGGGTGAATGTGGCTACTGAGGGAAAGTGTGGCTGAGGAGAAAGTTTGGCCAGACATGGAAACTGTGGTCATTCAGCTTATACGGTCATGTGAGGAACTTTAAGGAAAATGTCGGCGGATAAGCATTTAGAGAGGGTTATACACAATACTTCATCAAGTATCTGAATTACAAAACACATTGTAACATAGTCGCACGTTGTTACCGAGTAGTATACCTTTGAATTTTTTTTTTTTCTTTTATTACATGTTACAGGTTAATATTCGTGCCGCGGATATCATGCTAGAAAAGAAAAAAGCACGCGAATTATTGGCAAATGGACGAACATTAACGGAGTGGCTCGTGTTGGCATATTACGGTGAAATTACGACGCATATATAGCGTTGAAATATTCAGTGCAGTAATAGACTGACAACATTACGTAACGGATTGATGATCCAACGAGTGTTTTTTTATTGTATAGTTATAAAGTGGCACAAAGCGCGCACTTTTGAAGCGTAGACACACACACACACACACACACACACACACACACACACACACACACACACACACACACACACACACACAACTATTCCCTTGATTTTTTTTTTTTTTATCATCGAAAATCACTTGCTATAGATTGATATAGAAATAGATGAAACACACACACAACTATTCCCTTGATTTATAATCGAAAACCACTCGCTATAAATTAATATAGAAATAGACGAATCAAGCCTCCATCTTCTTGCCGCTCCCTGACAGTAATAGATGAGTTTCAAAACAGAACACCAGTACAGCAATGACAGCGTCTTGATAAACACTTCTCTAATCAGAATTGTTATAATTTTGTTGAATTTCAAAATCATTTCAGTCACTTGACGAAATTAAGAGAATTTTTTCTTCAATTTTGTTTTTGTTTTTGTTTTTACAAATAAGTTCACTGAGTTTTCACCTTATTGACCTGAATATGTAAGGTACACAATACAGAAAATTGTTAATTTCTTCCATAGATATTTTTTTAATAAAAAAATTGTTGTATTCTTTTTCTGCCTAACGGTTTAGTTACAACATGTATTATATTAAACCTAATTAGTACATTTATGGTTACATGTTATGAATTTACTCTCCATGCACAGTTCGAGGCAGAATTGCACCACGTTAAGAACAAAGAAATGAAATTAATTAATTCAAAATAGAACTATCTATCGGGTTGTTTAGGTGTATGGAGAAATCAATGAAAATAGCCTTTAAAAATTTAAAGCATTAAATCAAATAAAGAACCGATAAAAATGTTTTATGAAAGTAGCTCGCAAATTAAGGAAATCCAGTAAAGTATAACAAGGCAAAACGCCAGAGGCATCCCCGCTTTGGGGATCCTAGGGAGGGACTGGAGCGATAGGACAAGATACAGATATGAGATTGTGATCGGAGGAGTCCAACGGAGAAGATAAGGTGACAGCATAAGCAGGATTAGAGGTTAAGAAAAGATCAAGAATGTTGGGCGCATCTCCAAGACGGTCAGGAATACAAGTAGGGTGTTGCACCAATTGCTCTAGGTCGTGGAAGATAGCAAAGTTAAAAACTAGTTCACCAGGATGGTCAGTGAAGGGAGAGGAAAGCCAGAGCTGGTGGTGAACATTGAAATCTCCAAGAATGGAGATCTCTGCAAAAGGGAAACTAGAATGGGCTCCGCTTTGGAAACTAAGTGGTCAAAGAATTTCTAATAGTTGGAGGAGTTAGGTGAGAGGTATACAGCACAGATAACTTTAGTTTGAGAGTGACTGTAGTGCAGATGGTGGAGAATTCGAAAGATTCAAGAGCGTGGGCACGAGAGCAGGTTAAGTCGTTGCGCACATCTGAAACGTATGAAATTAGAGTTGAAAACTGAAAATCTTGAAATGATAGAGAAACTAATCAAGCGAAAACCAAACAAATCAAGAGAAAAGAATTGCATTATTTACATTACATAGAAATGGTAAGAACAGAACAACATAGAGGAAACTGCACGAAACCAGTATGTGTAGACATGGCAGAACCTTTATAAGTCATAAATATATCCATCTATCATTGGTATCCCTTAAATTGTTTAATCTTTTAAACGTTGTGTGAAACCGTGGGATTAAAAGCCGAGAAT
>NC_087155.1:5656691-5671691 GCF_035594125.1 Scylla paramamosain
ATTGATTTCTTTTCAACAATTTTTCAATATAAAACTAAATAAATAAGTAAATAATAAATAAGTTAAGTTACTATTAGGATCAACAACTACATTCACCGCCAGTAACACGACATTTTTAACCATGAACATCATAGTCATCATCATCATCATCATCAACAACAACAACAACAACAACAACAACAACAACAACAACAACAGTTTAGACCAATCACCACCACCTCCACCATCACCACCACCATCATCATCACCTCCGTCACCTACCGAAGCTAAGCCGCACCCGTGTAAGGGACCATTAGCCGGATTCCCGAGGCGACTCTTAGGCTGGGGAGGCTGCTGCTGCTGCTGCTGCTGCTGCTGCTGGGAGCGAGTCAGGCCAGGCGAGAAGCATCAGACTGTTCTGTTGACGAAGGCTTTGTGCTTCCTACGTGGCGCTGCTTCCCTCAGGAAATCCCCGTCTCTTGCTTTGTGTATTCTTACGGGCTGTTAGAAACTAAGTGCTCTTACGTCAAATAATTGTGTAAGCGTTCACTTTGTAGATTAATAATTTAAGCTCAGTCCACTTGCGTCTCAAGGGCAATTACGCCACAGTCATGCTCTGTGCCCTGAATGTCTCTGCTGCCGGTTAATCCCTAAATCCCTCTTTCTCTCAATGTCTCCCTGCTCTCACCTGCCTCCTTCCTCCCCGTTCTTCCCTCGCACCTCTTTATTTCCCGGCTCCCTCTCCTCGTACTCATCTCCACACGAAAATTAGGAAGTAAATTAGTGGGAGATAAATGGTTTAGAGAAGCAAATGTCTAATGTAATATTGAGTCACTCTTTTCCCTTTCATCGTGGCATTCCGTAACACTCAGTACATGTAATATCGACGATCGACGGTCATCTTAAATTTCACACACATTATCTCTCTTGCTTCTCCCCGTCCACTCTCCATTCCTCACCCTTAATTCCACGCCCCTCACAGCTCATTCCCAGCATTTCTCCGCTCCTGCATTCAAACCTCCTTATTATTCACAACTTCCTCCACTTCATTATCTCATTCCTCACCACCACATACGGACTCCCTCTCCCTGGCCTTCACTTACTCCATTCTTTTTTTTTTCCCCATCCGTCTTTACTTCCCCCCCTCCTCCTCTGCCTCCCCATTACCTGTCTGCTGGCCTCGTTAGCGGCAGCTCACCATATTTTACTATCGTGGACTATTAGCTGGAGAAGGAAATGATGTTGTAGGGTGCCACACCTCCCACGCGAGCGAGACCGGAAAGAGAGAGAGAGAGAGAGAGAGAGAGAGAGAGAGAGAGAGAGAGAGAGAGAGAGAGAGAGAGAGAGAGAGAGAGAGAGAGAGAGAGAGAGAGAGAGAGAGAGAGAGAGAGAGAGAGAGAGAGAGACCGTTTTAGCATTTCATAATGTGACGTAATCTGTAACTGGTGAAAATCATCGCTTGAATAACGAAATCAAGGGCATTTGTTCTCTGAGTGTGTGTGTGTGTGTGTGTGTGTGTGTGTGTGTGTGTGTGTGTGTGTGTGTGTGTGTGTTGCTGTCACAGTATCATATTACTTGGGAGGTCAGCAAGTGCAGTATTTCTTTTGAGTTCCTCCACTGTTTCCTTCGTTTCTCCCTCACCCTCTTGTTTATCTTCCTCCATAATACCTTCCCTTTTTCGTCTGTCTGCTGCTTGCCTTCCTGTACTTCCTACTCCTCCTGGTCTTTCCCCGTTTCCCTTCATCGCTTCAGTACTATCACCTCTCTAAGGCCAGGAACATGATAATGGCTCATAGCATTCTGTTTAGACTTTAATGTTTCTTTATGAACGTGTCCCGCCAAGCAAAGAGTGGACCTTTTTTTTCCACACATAACAAGTAAACGGTCTGCCTTTTAGTTATAATCTCAGAAAGTACAGTAGTCCTTTTTGCTCCTGGATTGTGTTTGTGCACGAAACCAAACTTTAGAGTAAAGATATAGAAATATGAATTATGTGAAATAGCAGAAAAGACCTCATAAAGACACTGAACTCATTCCCAGTTACTTTTTGCGATAACTTTAGCATAAATGTTTGGTGCCATAGTAGAAACATGAATCCACATATTTGATTTTACAAAATATAACATTAACATTTCAAACACAATAGGCAAAAATTTGAATGGAAACATTTACATATGCATAATTACAATAACTGTTTGTATAATAACGGCCAACCAGTAATGTTTTCATATAAAAGTCTCCGTAATGACTGTGTATTAGTGAATAGAAAATAAATGCCTTTTATTTATGTTGCGTGTCTAGTAACGGAACAATGGAGTGAAATAGTAATGAGTAGAGCGATGCCGACGCAATCACCACACTAATACATGCATCACCAAGACATATACGTTCAACAAATATCAAAAGAGTTCGCAGCTTTAATTGACAAATTATACTTTATTTCGTACTTCTGTAAATTTGCTCACTAATTAGCAGCGCTTTTTAGTTTCTGATGTACTGACTTCCCGTGACCAGCATTCCGGTTGTGGTTCAGGTCAACACAGGTCACACACTTCCTAACTGACCTCAGATGTACAGCCCCTGCCTTGATATTGCTCGATAACTAAGGACCTGTAACTCCCGTGAATGTAACCGTGATATCACAAGCGACCTTGTTTCAGAATTGGTTCACTAATAACTTGTCACAAGCTCCTGAACCAAGGATATGGAGATGACTGCAATAGTAGAATGCCACGTGGTACTGCCCTCGCCTTCCCCTTTACCTACATACTTTAACACATCTGGCGTATCCCTTCACTCCCCATCCCCTAACATACTCTCTAAAACTAGAGATCGCACTCTTACTCATATATGTCTGTTGAACATGACCACCTCTGCTCCTCTGTCCAGCACAAGTTCTCACCTGTCTTTCACCATACACACACTGACCTCATACACCATGTAAGTAAATCACCCTCCACACTCCGGTTTTCCACTCCTGATATATAATTACCTCACGCGGCCCTCCTCACCCCGCCTGCCATGTATCCCGCACTGGCCTCGAGGGAGACCTTGGAAGAGTTTTCAACAACGCGTAACAGACTTCCATCAAGAGGGTGCTGGCACGCTGGCTGCCTGTGTGTTGCAGTATCTTCACGAACAGAGGGAAGCTAAACGAGGCCCGATATTCCCAGTGATACGCTAATAAGTGCGCCCTCCGGAGCTGTTGAAGGAGCCACGGTAATTTGTATTCAGGGGGAGGCCCGCCTCGCCTCGCTCTAGGAACCCTTAGGCGGTGTATCAGTGCTCGAATTTTAGGACATTTTTCAAGGCGGATTTATGGGAAGAGTATTTTCTTGTAAATTAAAAGCAAGATATATAATATACGAGGACCTGAGTCAGACAGTTATATTGTATATTGACGTCATGATTGTAGGGCACAGCAAATGTCGAGCGAGAGGTCGATGTTTTATAGTCTGCTCCTCTTTTAACGCCTCTCATTAGGGTATTTGATTTTTTTTTTTTTTTTTTTTGTATCGAGTAACGGGAATTAATCAAGTTGATGATGATGTGGAAAATGACACCAGTTGTGTGGATGACACAACACACACACACACACACACACACACACACTCACACACTCACACACACACACACACACACACACACACACACACACACACACACACACACACACACACACACTCTCACTCGATGGTTGTATTAACTGTTTTCTCTTCCCACAGTGTCGCTGCAGGCCGTGGGTCTCGTCTTGTACCCGCTGGGTCTGGGGTCGCCCTTCGCCCGCCTTCAGTGTGGAGACTCTGCTTCTGTGTATGCGTCAGGGAGCTGCGAGCTGGGCTACGCCTATATGTTGGCGCTGGTGGCCACTGCCCTAGCGGCCTACTGTCCTGTGCTGGCCAGGCTCGTCACCTACAAGGATTACACGGACTACTGGTCGAACCTTAACTATATGTGATGTCCCTGTGTGCCCCGAGGTAACCTCGCTGGGCACAGTAATGATAACTCTCCTGCTGAGGAATGTGACGGCAAGTTTTAGCAATCTCAGTGCTGTTCATGAATATCAGTGGCAAGTACTGGTGACAGAAGAGGAATATTTCAGCCAACTAATAAAAGACTCAGTGAATTTGTTGGTCAAACTGCGCAAATGAAAATACAGAAAAAGATCTTGGTTCGTAGCAGACGTTTTGAGCAGCACTTCCTGGTAGTGTGAGAGAAGGGAACGTCAAGCGCAACAGTTTTTTGTGTTGGTGTGGTGCACCAGTAGATGGACGTCACATGACTGTATACACGAACATACAAGCGATATTATACAGAAACGACCCCTGAAGGTCGCGGTGATGCTCTGGCAGCTGACGTCATATCTAGATGTAAGCGAGTGTGCATTCACCAGATGACGGTGTGTGGGGAACTTTGTCGCACCTGCTCACTCAGCTAGAATTTATAGAGAACGTGGGGGTTTCTGGCGACTCCTCATTATGCGAACTGGAAGGAAATAGAGCAGATATTTCATTGAAACAAAAGTGTACTGAAGTTGTTTGTATACGTTTATCTTGTGGCGTTTCTTAAAATGGTAGCATTATTCTGAGTGCCACTCGCAACATGTCCTTCGTGAAGATGGGCATTTTTTACTTGCAAGTAGTGTTGTCGGTACAGCACAGTAGAGCCGCTCACTGCTAGGGAACGAATTTCATCCCCATTCAGAGATGCGCACTGACTGATGAAACATAAAGCCACTGATATATCACACAGAAGCTCAAACAACACCAAAGGACTGTTTGATTTATGTTTCTCCACTGACACCGAAGTGGGTCTGCCACATTAGTAATTTCTGACCCCGACTATTGACTTAGTGACGCCATCCAACTTCCGAGTCTCTTAGTCCACTAGATATTGTGCCACACTCCCGCCTGTCGCGAGCCTCTAGAAACCAGAAGGAAATGGTTACTGAAATTAAATTTAATATTGCCGTAGGATGGAAGAATGATCGGGGAAACATTGCCCTGCCGAGATGGAAGAACTTTAGGAAAGCATTGTGGCAAAGTTAAGAATACTGGATGTCTATTATGGTGATTTTAATGAGTCATGACGGGAAAAAGGCGATAATGGAACTGTTGCCAACCATTTCATTAAGCAAGCAAAAAACAAGTCACCGAGACTTTGACTTGTTAGCTATACAGTAATTTATTCTATTTGTTTATCATTACGCTTGATACAATGTATTAATATATTTGACCCCATACATCGTGCAGATGACACTGGGATGATGACGGCGTCACTGTTGCAGGAGATGTCACTAAGATTTTGCAGAACAAAGAAAAGATGTGTTTTGAAAGTTTGTGTATGAGAGAGAGAGAGAGAGAGAGAGAGAGAGAGAGAGAGAGAGAGAGAGAGAGAGAGAGAGAGAGAGAGAGAGAGAGAGAGAGAGAGATGTGTTCATAACAAATTATCGTTAGAAATACGTAAAATAATTTTCCACACTTCGGAAAAGGAAGGGAAAAGGAAGAGGAAGAGGAAACAGACAGCCTTGCAGTCGCGATGAGCGTCACGCCGAGTAGGAACACCAACCCGCCCCTCACCCAGCTCCGGTTAGGCTCCACGTCGAGACTTGTGAGCGGGGTTGCTTCCCCGCCGGGCGCGCAGCCAGACAAATAGGGTCTCATTAGGAGTTAATTGAAGAATTTGCATGTTGATTCTATGGTGAATTTATCCTGCGCATCTGAGCGTAGACGCCGCCAGCAGCTCCAACACTTGTCGGAATGGAAGCTACTCCCTGCAACAGATGCAGTGTTTCCATTTACTCCCAACCTTCAAGTTTTCGTTCACAATGCTGTAAACTTCTAGACGTTATAATCTTACAACCTCTTGTTGTCTTAACCATTACAGCCCATTGTGATTTTTTCTTATGAAAGCCACGCGTAGTATGTTGTTTGAGCAACTTGTTTGACAAAATCCACGAGAAATTCGTGGACTAATGGCTACTACTCAGCTGTCTAGGTTTCAAGGAATTAATGAGTGTAAAGTGTCATGCATCACATTTGTCCACTGTGTTGTTGTTGTCTCACGTCACTTGGCTCCCGATGTCATTACATCTTGTTATGTCAAAGTTACATAAAAGGAAAAAAAAAAAAAACACATGGAGCCTGCGAGTACTTGAGGAAAAATGTTGTCTTCTAAGTAAAAATATAAATTTGTTTTACACTTGGGTGAGTTCATCGAGCTGTTGGTTGAAAAAAAAATAAGACGTTATCTGTCGTAAGTCATGTCCCGTGGATGATACGATCAGGGGCGTGGAGGAGCTGCCAGAGCCAGGTGTACCGGGCTTCACGCGCCACATGTGCACTAGCAGAGCAAAACAGACCGCTCCTCAAGCGTGCGCAAGCTTAAGATAAAATTGATGCAAACCACAAGACTTTCAGCTTAACTCCTCATCACCACATTATTGAGAAAGGGAGAGAATTACGGAATTATTGCAATGAATGTAGTTCATCTTTCTACTGGCCTAGATATGTCTTTTATTTCAAATTTTTGTCCTCTGTAATCCGCTAATTATTGAGTCACGCCCTGGTCACCGTCGCCATCATTATCAGAAACGTCCACACCGCCAGCAGCCTTCATTTGTACATAGTGAGTGGTGACCCTTGTCAGTCACCTGCGTGATGCCGCCGCCCCTACCTGTCCCACGCCTCGGGCCGCAGAACTGTTGAAAATCCCTATTTGGAACCACTTTATCAAACACACACACACACACACACACACACACACACACACACACAGACTCACTCACACACACACACACACACACACACACACACACACACACACACACACACACACACACACACACACACACACACACACACACACACACACAAACTCACTCACACACACACACACACACACACACACACACACACACACACACACACACACACACACACACACACACACATTGGTGGACGGATGCGTGGTGTCCTGAAAACTTGCCCCGAAAAAGACACATTTCATTTCCTCCTTGACGCTGAGGTTCGTTGCTGAGGACCAGGAGATCGAATATCGAATGCCAAATAGTAACCGCTAGTCATAACCGCGGCGCTGGGGACGACCTCTGAGCGTCAGGCGTCACAAGCGTTGTCAGTAATGTATCACAAATATAGCGAGTCATGAATGACCTTGGGTACCTCAGGAAGCTATAGAGGATGAGGCTTTATCTTAGCGAAGTCCGACGTTGTCCGTGGGAAGTGAGGGTGTGCAAGCAACAGCAATCATCCCTTTAGTACTCAATTCCTAATGTGTTGTATGCATTCAAAAATATTCAGTGTACAAGAGTATTAAACTGAAGGGATTATTTTTCCAATCGTGTCACAACTTCACTCTCACTCGTCACTTCAACGTCGGCTCCCTAAATGGCTTTTGTAAGAAAGCTGTACTACATATCTTTTTTGTAATATTATAGTAGGCTAGTGCTGTCCTATATGACAGGAAAGACGCTTGGATGCCGGCGTCTGTGAGAAAACAAGTAATGAGATAATTTTAGGTGCCATTAATATATTTGGTTCAGAGTAATTTTCTGAGAAAGGTGTTACCTGTAAGATCAAGTACTATTCTAGTATATAGGAAGACGTTTTATAACCAAAATATGAAAATAAATTAGAGAATATGTGTCGATTACTGTATCCTTTCAATTTTATTCCATTTTACTATCTTCTAGTAGTGAAAGAATTTCTCTTCTTCAGGACGTCTCTATAAGTTTGTACTCTTATAGAACCATCAGTTATGATCTTGCAGGCTGGATTTGTTGCAGAATGTTTATTGTTTTTCTTTTTTTCTTTTCTTCTGTCAAATTGTCTCTTCACTCCTGAGCAGCGAGCCGCCTCCACATCCCACCGTCAGCCGAGGGAAGGTCGCCGCCGCCCAGTGTTCGAATGCATCCATCAACCCAAGCTTTGCCATTGGAGAGGTGATGGGCATAAAATTAGATGTCTCGAGTGTTCATTTAATGCACCTATCAGCCAATAGCCTTATGTCCATGTGTCTGAATGCTACAGTGGAGAAATAAAATTTGTCATTATATATAAACAGGAATAAGTTATTTGCAGTGGATGAAAAGTTACGGTAATTTTAGAATGCAATGTTCCCTTAAAAATCATCATGAGCACTTTTTGGAGTTGAGATTTTTTTAAGAAACGACACAATCCAAGAATCGGAAAGGTGACGCCAAATACATGCCATGTTGTTGTTAGGGTATCTTCTTATTTCACTCCCAAGCTGGTGACACCTGCACCCATGCCTACAAGGTAAGAAAGTGACGCGAATTATTTGTTGTTGACTCTCTCTCTCTCTCTCTCTCTCTCTCTCTCTCTCTCTCTCTCTCTCTCTCTCTCTCTCGTTGGTGGAAGCAACATATACCTGACGCACGTGATGGAAAACGGTGTTCTGTTGGTAATACTGAATTACATTTACAATACATATATTACTGGACTATCACTTACTACATACATGCTATACGAGCTTAACAAGCAATGCTCATTCATTGAAACACTACAAGGATCATAAAATGGGCTGAGACAAGTTGCTTCATTCTATAAATCAAGCTCTGCTGTAAAATATATAGATAAATAAATAAAATAAATAAATAATAATCAAATAAATAAATAAGAGAAAGAAAAATCATTCTACATCTTTATAGTGAAGGATGGCGATTACAAATAATTTCAGTAGACAAATTCTCGGAAAGGATCTGGCAACTCACTCTTACTGCGGATATAGAAGTTATCATGAGGCATCCGACAACTCATGTGCTCACAACCAATATAGTTAAATAAAATTTAAAAATAGCAGTGTGTCTGCCCACAAACTTTTATCTCCTACTTTCTTTAATTTTCCAACTTTTCTTTCTTCTTCTGTCCAAACTCTTTATTCTTCACCATCTTTCCCTCAGTTCAGTTCAGTTCGACAACTCATACTCGCTGCTCAGCATTCCCGTTTTCTGTGTGGCTGTGTCAACGCCGCCGTAGACCTTTAAATTCACACACAAAGCAACATTACACTTACATATAATCAGTTATTAATATTAAGTGTTGTTTGAGGGAAAGCCGGTGTAAACTCACTCAAGCTTTATCCAGCACTCAGGGTCTGCGCATACCAGATGTACGATTTGATTCCTCATTTGCTCTGCCGATACGGAATGACCACTACCTCGCTACTCTGATGATGAATTCGGTTGATGATATATTCGGCTCATGGTTTTTTGGAACGGTTTGAATACTCAGATACATTATTTTCGTGTCCAATACTATTATTCTTACATTTTTTTGTCATCTTCCTTTCCCAATAACTCCTCTTTTAATTTTCAATAGACCACACTCGATAATGGACGAATTCGTTTGTAAACATGTCCATTTGACTGGTTTGTGCGATAAGTACGTACGAGTATATGGTAGGATCACAGCCCTTAAAATGAGGAAGAAAAAGAAAAAGCTGTTTAGTAGAAGTATTTATTGATGTACAAATACAATATCACCTTACAACTTAGTCGTACGCTTTCTCAATATCTAGAAAAGCTATTGCTACATCCGAACAAGTTTCTCAAACGAGCCAGTGTTTTATGAATTTACGCAATACTCTCCTATCCACTTTATCACTCAGTCGTACGCTTTCATGTTTACAATGGAATTTGTCCCTTATCGAGTGTGGTCCATTGGAAACCAAAATAAGACTTTACTGAGACAACAATCACAAAAAAAAAATAAATAAATAAAATAAAATGTAAGAATGATAGTATTGGACACGAAAATAATGTATATAAGTATTCAAACCATCACAAGAAACTATGAGCCGAATATATCATCTACCGAATTCATCATCAGAGCAGCGAAGAGAAGCTTACTACGTTGTCGTGCAAAATCTCTCCTGGGTCCAAATTTCTCCCGGGTGACGCCACTGCGCATGAACACCATATCGAGGCGACAACATCAAAACATCACCCAGGTATTTTATATATTTTTACGTAATATCAGCTACTTTTTTGAGGTTTTATTAGGGTAAGTGGAACAAGTAAACAAGAGTAGTGAGTGATAACAGAGCACCAAAACTTTCTCCCTGTGAAAGTATCAAGTCCTACCACCTTGTTATGTACTTTACTCATTATGAACATCGTTATGGAGTTTTATTGACCAGTTACTAATGCTTCATTGCTGGTGGAATATTTTAAGATAGGAATGCAGCAAGTAAACAAGAGCAGTGAATAATAACGGAGCACCAAAATCTTCTCCCTTTGCATATGTCAAGTCCTACCACCATGTTTCATGTTTAAAGTATTCCACAGACAATGGAGCATTACTTATTTGTCAATAAAATTCCATCCGATGTTCACAGTATGTAAAATACATAAACATAAAACATGGTGGTAGGACTTGACATATGCAAAGAGAGATTTTGGTGCTCTGTTATCACTCACTACTCTTGGGGGAAACAGGCAGGTCGTGTTTACAATCTACCACCATCTTGACCAACGACACTGCTAACATTACTTACTAGCTGCCAACCTTTCTATAGCTAATGCTGTTAAACGTCACTATTGGTTCTGTCTTAGTGATCCAGCTATACCAATTAATCTAGAGTGCAGCAGAGCAGTTTCGTATTCTTCCCCCACCCCGTGACTCCTGCCAGCTTGACCAGTCGCACCACTCACATCTCCCTTTGTCTCCTGTCTAGCCCCTCTATAACCCTTTCAGCAATACCAGTAATACTTCTAACTTAACGACCATTACTACCGCCATAACCACCGAACTACCTCAGTCCTAGTCCGTAATAATCACCGCCATTACACCATCTGCCACAATCACGTCACCCACTTCAGTCATTATGAACCTCCATCACCCATAACACACACGTACGCCACCACCACCACTGTCACTTCCCTCTATCCCACCACCATCACCACAGACTAGCATCATCACTACCACCGCCAGCACGACAAAAACAACAAAAACAACGGTACATTAACACACGTAGAATAAGAACAACTATGTGGAATCTCGCCTCACTTCGTAAATCAAGTTGGCTTTCCCCTTATCCTAACAAATTTTACCCTGACCATGTTATCGCCGAGTTCTGTTTTAGAATGTTTGGCGCGTTGGGAATGTTAATTGGCCGCAGGGCGCGATGGAAAGCCTACTAGAAGCCGGGATGTGTGGAGAAACTACTGGGCGTGGGTGTGGGCGTGCTGTGGGCTGCCATGGTAGATTATGTACTGAAGTGCTTTCATGCAACTTTAATGAAACTCAAGAATGATTCTTTCAGGTATATTCGCACTCATTAGATTCATATGTAATGCATCATCATAACAGCCTAAATCAAACATGCAGTCAAGGAAAATTTGAATTCTTACAATATGGCAAAAAAAAAAAAAAAAAAAGTGAAAGGATATATAAATAAGAAAATAATATAAATAAATAAATAAATAAATAAATAAATAATAGAATAAAAAAAATAAAATAAAAATACATAAACACGTAAATAAATATATAAATAAATAATTAAATAAATAAATAAATAAATTTCTCTGTTGGCAGTTTTCCGATAGTATAATATCCAAATTTTGTACGAGGTTTTTATCGCTTTTCTTGAACGAATTACCATCATGTACTGTCATTGAAGTGGAATACGATTATTGTATCTTGAGTTCTTCATTGGCGCGTTTATGACTGGTCAAAACAGAGCCAGCGTGGGAGAAACATATGGAGGCTGATTCATCTGCACCCTCCTGCTTCCGCTCGTCCCCTTGTTATTACAGTCAACAAGCAGGCTGGGGTGGAGGAGCAGGGAGGGGTACAAGGAACAAGGCTCGGTCATCCCACACGCTTAAAACCTTCTCCATTCGCAGCGGGATTTTTACAGGACAGAGTAAGAAGTCTCAGGGTGTTAAGAAAACAACGCTAAGCACACCGCAGCAAATCTTTGTAGCGACAACACCAGGAAGGGGGTTGTCAGAGACAGAGACGTTCCCGGCCCTCCTGCCCCCCCTCCCTCGCCCGCTCTCCTTCCCCACCTTGCCTCCTCGCCTCCCTTCCTTTCCTCTCCCTCTCGTTTGTCGGGGAGCTGCCTGAGGGGATTTATGTTTCCGGCAGACCCGGGGGAGGAGGGCCAGGTATGCTCGGGAGGGGAAACTGATTTATTGAGTGAAAATGAGGGCGATGGGGTTGATAAGAAGAAAGGAAAAGGAGGATTATGATTAAAGCGACGGAGAGGGGAATATATATACCAGAGGAAGCTGTGGCGGGTAAGTTGAAAAAATACTTTATTGAATGAAAAGGGCACGAGCGATGGATGGAGAGTTGTTGGCAAGCATCTCTGTAATGAAGGGCAGAGGGTGAGGATGCTCCCTGGTTGTCGATTCTTTGCTTGATTTATGTAGTGTGTCTTCGGAAGGTAGAAGAAAAAACAAGTGAGTGAATGATAGGACTGAAAGGAAGGAAGAGGAGGAGAACGAGAGGAAGATAAGGAGAGGGAAAGGGGAAGGAAAGAGGGAGCGTAGCCAATAATACGTCTGGCTAAAGTTAAGCTGCAAATTGATTAGGTGAGATCGTTTTCTTCATCGTTTTCTTTCCTTGCCACGCCTGTTAAGTGGGTCACTGGTGTCTTCCTTGAGCTGTGAGAAGCGACACTAATTGACACGTACTAATCTCTAGGGCCAGCACAAAGGGAGGGTGTCCGAGAAGCGGTAAATTTAGCAACAACGTAACTAACCGGAAGTAAGACGCAAGTGTTCACCGTTCCTCGTCTTGTTTTCGCTTTCTCTTCCCTCTGACCACCTGCCTTCCTTCTCCCCTCGCCCTGTTTGTTCCATCTCTTCTCTTTCCCTCTTTTCTTTTCCAGGTGAGCTTTTTCTTTCTTTCTTTTCTGCTTTCTTCGCCTCTCTCTCTCTCTCTCTCTCACTCTCTCTCTCTCTCTACTCTCTCTCTCTCTCTCTCTCTCCTCTCTCTCTCTCTCTCTCTCTCTCTCTCTCCTCTCTCTCATCTCTCTCTCTCTCTCTCTCTCTCACTCACAGAAGCACCACCACTTTCACATATAACATTTCTCTCGTGATGAATAGTGGAAATGCTGCACGTGAGAGTCGAGTTACAAGTAAGGCGTTGAAGCTTATTTTTAACTTAACATATGAAGCTAATTTCCTCCTCCACTCCTGCCGGCGCGTATCATTGCCCGGGGTCACGCGACGAGGAACCTGCGCCAGTTTCTCTTGTGAGCAGCAAATAAGAATCCTGGTGTGAGGGAAGAGTTACGAGGTGGACCCCTCGCACGTATGGCTCGAGGAATAAAGGGGAAAAGAGTGCGAGGCGGGAAAAAAATAACGTAGGTGGGACATAACGAAGGGGAAAAAAAATACTAGGGAAAGAAAGAGGGTTAGGTAAATGAGAAGAGTGGATTGGTGCGGAACGGGGAGGGAAGGTTATACAAGAGGGAGAAAGGAAGGAAGGGGGAAGAAAAAAGAGAGACAAAGGGAATGGGTAAAAGAGAAAAGAGGGGAGGGGAGGTAAAATAGTAGAGAAGGGGAAAGGAGAAGGAAGAGGGGAATTGAGGTAGTCAGGAGAGAGAGAGAGAGAGGAGAGAGAGAGAGAGAGAGAGAGAGAGAGAGAGAGAGGGAGAGAGAGAGAGAGAGGAGAGAGGAGAGAGAGAGAGAGAGAGACCTAACAAATGGAAAGAAAATCTAACCACACAGAGGAAAATATGTTTCAGATAACCTTCAATACACACGAATCCACCACGTGCAGACAAGGCCATCATCTCTAAGTAAAGAAACGTTCACCATGTGTTCTATAGGCCAGAAGAGTGATAACAATAAGGGCGATAGCAAGCCTTACGGAAAACAAGTTGTAAAGCACCTTTCTTCTCCCCGACGGACTCGTTCATCCGAGGCAGTGGGGAGTGACAGGCAGGCGGCAAGAACAACCCGGCGCCCCTTGCCTGACGACGTAATGGGCTCGCACGCCACGGCCATGCCACACACAAACCCTCCTCTCGCCGGCCGCCGCAAGGAAGAAAAACACATATTATTCCTGTCTCTCACGGTTTCTGAAGTTAAATAAAATCAAGCGAGTAAAAATTTTTCATCAGACTGAAGACTTGAGCGCGCGTAAAGTTTTGATATATTTAATGAGATACGTCGGCGCCAAGGTGAAGGAAAACTTTGAGGCTCATCTTTTTAAGAATTAAGTTTAGGATTCCTTCGCTGTTCCTCGACGGGATGTCCCAGGGGAGTGGAGTCCAAGTTTCTGCCTCTGCCCCAAAGATGACCTGCGTAGCACTTGGCTGAGCATTGCAGCAAGAGGACAAAGTTGAGGAGTCTTTACGTGGAAGTAATTTATTTATTTTTTTTCTATGAGAGGTTCCTGATGTGAAGTTTAAAGGAGTAGATAACGAAAGAAGCAACATTTCGAAGCCCATCACCACGTCACTCTCTTCCCATTTCATCCACCCATACCTTCCATCACCTTGCCTCCTCGTCCTGCCACACTCCTCACACTGTCTCATCCTGAAGCCGCTCACAGTTCGCCTCAGGCCTCTCACTCCCTCGCAGTCTCACCTCACTCTTCACGCTACCTCATCCTGTTTCCACACACACTCATCTCACTCCTCACTCTTGAAGTTTACCTCCACACAAACCCACCTCATTCCTCACACTTCATCCCACCACCTTACGTACTCCACACTTCATTATCTTCACTCATCTTACTCCTTACTCCTTACCCATCACCTTCAGTCCTCACACTCAGCCTGCCGCCTCCCCTAATCTCCTCCCTCCTTCTCTCATCGCTCACACTCGGTCTCTCTCTCTCTCTCTCTCTCTCACTCTCTCTCTCTCTCTCTCCTCTCTCTCACTTCTCTCTCTCTCTCTCTCTCTCTCTCTCTCTCTTGCCGGTGGAGATCAGAGGCGGATCCACTTTCGTCCTTTAAAAGCTGTCCATCAAGTGAGGAAAAGTTTGTTCGAGAGAGAGAGAGAGAGAGAGAGAGAGAGAG
>NC_087155.1:5679191-5684191 GCF_035594125.1 Scylla paramamosain
ATCCATCCTTCCTCCCACTTCTCCTCTCCCGGGAAGTACTGACGACTGCTGTAACCGAGCGAAAGGTTGTATATATTGTGTGTTCCGGTTCATGTTTAGTGGCGGGGCGCTCACAGGGGAAGCGGGAAGGATGGAAGGAAGCGTGCTGTTTATCAATTCTCTACCACGCATCCTCTCTCTCTCTCTCTCTCTCTCTCTCTCTCTCTCTCTCTCTCTCTCTCTCTCTCTGTGTGTGTGTGTGTGTGTGTGTGTGTGCGCGCGCTTATTTTCTTCGATTTTTTTATTCTTCTTTTCTTCTCTTTCTTGTGCCTCCTCCTCCTCCTCCTCCTCCTCCTCCTCCTCCTCCTTATCATCATCATCATCATCTTTTTCATCTCTATCTTCCCTTATTTTTTACTCGCTTCCTTGACGCAAATGTGTGTGTGTGTGTGTGTGTGTGTGTGTGTGTGTGTGTGTGTGTGTGTGGACTCTTCTAGACAGGAATAACTATTGAATAACTAACCATTTTCTTATAATACGGCATCATTCATGCATTATACATTCCTCCGTCCTCTCTCTCTCTCTCTCTCTCTCTCTCTCTCTCTCTCTCTCTCTCTCTCTCTCTCTCTTAGGCTGATCCGTCTTCTCGCCCGTCAGCCTCGTCTTCCCTCAGCAAACACAAAACACGGGAGAGAGAACCGCCGGCCGTGTCTCGGCGCGTCTCCTTCCTTGTCTCCACGTATCGGAATAATGTTTAGGAATTCGTCGCCTGGGAAACTGAGTCAGGAGTTTATTCCTTCCCTCCGTAAACCTTTTTATTCTTTATAGATTTACACGCCGGTTTTAAAGATCCGGATTCTTAGCATACATAGAGAATTTGAAAATGCGTAGTTGTCTCCAGAACAGAAACGCGTTATTTTACACCTTCGTTTCCCTTCATACACTCGTAAAGCTTGGTCGTGGTGCGTTGCTCGAAGAATAACAGTAATAATGCGAATATGACGTCCCGCCGTCACCAAAGATTGTATCAAAAACTCATTAGGGGATATATTTCAGCGACATTACAACACTTTATTTCCTTCCGCGAAAAAATATAGTTCATAAGATGTGCGAAGGGCCCGGAACGCGGAAATTTTGCATAAACTTCAAATATAGAGGGGAATATGAGAGCGAGGACGAGAATGTGGTGGTGACGAGAGATGAAACCGAGGTATGGAGGTGACGGGACTGGGGAGAGGCGACGGAGAGAGAGAGAGAGAGAGAGAGAGAGAGAGAGAGAGAGAGAGAGAGAGAGAGAGAGAGAGAGAGAGAGAGAGAGAGAGCTATGAGGGACATGATACGAGGGAAAGAAGTAGAAGAAAGAATGAATGACAGTGGAGAGGATGAAAATGGGGAAAAGAAAACTACGTAAAGATTGTGAAAGAGAAGAAAGGGGTTTCATACGAAGGAAGATCAGGAAAGAATGTGTGAAGGGGAGAAAGGAAAAAGACTTGAAGCTGGCGGGTGGGATGAGGAAGAGAAGGGCGAGGAGGATGAGGAGGAGGAGGAGGAGGAGGAGGAGGAGGAGGTGGAGAACGAGGAAGAGGAAGAAAGAAATAGAAGAAGGACTATGAGGAGGAGGAGGAGAAGAGGAAGAAGAGAAAGAGGAGGAGAAAGAGGATTAAGGGACGTTCGAGATTTTGGGTGTATAGAGGAGACTTGGTTTGTTTACATGGAGAACATTTTGTCTCGTCCTGACTGGAAATTAAGCGAGGTGTGTCGTTGGGCGGGGCAGGGAGGGGCGGAGCGGGACAGATTGGGGGGAGGGAAGGCTGAGCGATATCAGATAGGAGTGAGGAGCTCGTTTAGTTTCTTATTTCTCACTCCCCGCCCTTCTTTTATTTCCCTTTTGCATCTGCTTTATCGCAGAAAGTCGGCACCTCAAGTAATGTCACGTTTATGATCTTTCTTTGTCACGTGTTCCTTGCGCCGTGTTTCTAGTGTCAAGGGTGAGCATCATACACGAGTCTCCTCCGGTTATTCCTGTTTATTCCATATTCTCTTGCTTACATTCTTTCCAGTTCCATTTCAAGTCAATCTTTACGTCTCGTTCTCTATTTTTCCCTTCTCTTCCTTCAACAGATGCTTGTAATAAATTCCTCATCTTTTCTTCTTGGCCTTTTGTTGTAGCGTGCATCGGCAGAGTTAGGGGTTCACTGTCACTGTTGGGGACTAGAGCTGGTTATTGGCTGCCATTTGATATTTATGAACTGCTATATTTGTATCAAAATCCAGAGGAGCCTCCAATACAAACAGAGGAAATATTGATGTATTAAAATCCGATTATTTTGATAATGTCCATGAGAAATATTATATGACATGACATTTGCTGCTACACGCATACGTACTATTTGCGTTGATGGATGACATTAGGCAGCGTGCTCATTACTGTAAAATGCGGCCATTAATGAATATTGTTATTTAGTTGGCATATGTAGAGGATTATGAGCTAAAGCTTCGTACGTAAATTGATAATAGTGAATTATATATATATATATATATATATATATATATATATATATATATATATATATATATATATATATATATATATATATATACACACACACACACACACACACACACACACACACACACACACACACACACACACACACACACACACACACACACACACACACACACACACACACAGAGAGAGAGAGAGAGAGAGAGAGAGAGAGAGAGAGAGAGAGAGAGAGAGAGAGAGAGAGAGAGAATTCAAATGACGGCGTCAATCAGAGGAAGCACAGTGGTTGTGGCAGGGAAGAGATGCGGAAGGAGGCGGAGAGATGAGGCCTCGCCTTGAAGGGGAAGGATGCTACAGGCAGCGACTGGGCGTGACGCGGCTTACAATTCACAATGAAATGTAGACTGCAAAATAGTATGACCACGAAAGGTCCTGCTGTAAATCTTGTGCTGTATTGTGTCTGCATTGTATTGCAAGTTTCACACGTCATCTACACAGCGGGATGGGAGAGGCTGTTTCTCTTACTGCGATACACGAGAGGTGGAGGTGTCAAGGTGCCTCCGTTTATTCCACATTATTTTATACAAAGTTGTTCATAGTCATGCTTTACTCGTAGTATTTTTTTTTTCCAGGTGATTTCCTTGTTTTTTAGGCAAGTTCACTTATTAAAATAGTTCTTGGCCATGCATATTTCCATTAGTTAATATGTGAATAACTACACTCTCTCTATCTTTCACACACACACACACACACACACACACACACACACACACACACACACACACACACACACACACACACACACACACACACACACACACACACACACACACACACACACACACACACACACACACACACACACACACACACACACACACACACACACACACACACACACACACACTTGCATATTGTTTATTTATTTCTTTATGTATATTTCTGCAACATTCCACGAAATCATGTGGTATATATCTCCCTCTCTTTCCCTGATTACGAGTCTCTCTGCACTTCACTTAAATATTACACTACTAACACGAGTTTCATCAGTAAGTCAATCAGGTCGGCGGAAGGAGCCTCTGTACCCAGCCAGGTTCACGCGGCCAGATAAACACGAACCAATCCCATTCCCTCCAGCCAGGGGGAAGGAGGGAGTGTTGGCCTAATTGCCTCCTGACAGTGAATATTGCTGCCTCTCGGGGCGTTTCACTTGGTATCGCAGTAAATACCTGGTAGTGGCAGCCACGGACCCCGCCACGCTACCCAAATAGGGGTTACTCAGCCTCTCCTGCCTCTACTTCCCCGAATGTTCAATTTGCTCATGCCGAGGTGCTTACATATACAGGAATACCAAGCTACGTGTGCCTTGGATACAAGTAAACGGAAATGGATATAAGTGAATTTCCAGTAGCAATATACTTTTAATTGTACTCTTCTGCATTGATAATGGTAGTAAGAAACTGGCTTTACTAGAAATGAAAGCAAAGGTGCACTCTACTCTTATGGCTGTCATTGTTTGTAGGGGGAAGGTGAAAATGCCTTGGTAGGGCAAAATAGAAGGGACTGTTATTCCTTTTCTATGACTTTACGTGAAGAGAATAGTGTGTTTCTATTACTTGCTTGCTATCTCTGAAATTTTCAAAGCTACCTTTATGAATAACTATCATGAAGAACGTAAGGGGCTGATCATATGTTTGGGAGGTGTTACCTGCAGCCCGTTAACACTTGAAGCGATGAGTGGAATCAGCATGTTAATCTGTGTTAGCAACATGCAGGGGCCAATTAGTTTCCATAGTTAACGATGCCTAGGATGGAAGCAAGTTAATTATCGCAGTGCAGCAAGGAAACTGTGCCAACATTATGCTTCGCTCTTGATATTCTGTCTTTCCTTCATATTTAAGCAAAAAAAAAAAAAAACTCCATTGTACAAGAGCATTTTTAGAACTTATGTATGCTTATTGTCGTCTCTTTGAACTAGATTCAACGTAAATTTGACCCGTTTTTGTACGGCGCCTTCACTCTAAACTATTGTGAGACTATTCCATCTGCTGTAAAACTGACGAAATGGGAGAGATTTTAAGCTCATCACCTGACATGTGCTAAGCTTCCGTAATACACCATTCTGTCCTCCATAGTCCAGTGTTCTTCAACCTTTTTTAAGTTCATATACTCTTGGGGGAGTTTTTGAGAAATTCATGTACCAGGGGCCTTAGGATTTACATGAATACTTCACGTTTTTCTCTGAAAATATATACTTAAATAGAAGTATTACCTCTCTGTTTTAAAAATAGGAAATAGCTACTCAGTTCTAAATAATTGTTATATAGGTGCTAAATGTATAATAAAACAAAATTCCACATCACATCCATAAATTTGTGAGACGCGAGCTGCGTTTGTGTAATATACTAATGTAATGCTTACATTTGTAATACCTTTTCTTTCAAACTGAATAAATTTCTTACGCAGCAAACAATTTTCTTCCTAAAATATCTATTCGTACTGTGCACTCTTA
>NC_087155.1:5686691-5696691 GCF_035594125.1 Scylla paramamosain
CGGTATGAGTGGAAATCTCCCCATATATGTAAACCATACTCCATACATGGTTGGTTAAGGCCCCTGTACCGAGTTAGCAACTAAAAAGGTGAGAAAAACTGGCGGAGATGACTCAGAATTCTTAACTTCATAGAGGTTGTTATAGGTAAAGATGAGATTTTAAGTTTTTAGTTTAGATTATAAGTAAAGGATAGACCGAAGATGTTCAGTGTAGAAGAGGGGGGACAGTAGAGTGGCATTGAGGGGATAGTTATCTGGAAGGTTGTGTCGAGTTAATAGATGGAGAAATTGAGTTTTTGAGGCAATGAACAATACTAAGTTTGTTCTGTCCCAATCAGAAATTTGTGAAATATCAGAGGTTAGACGTTCTGTGGCTTCCCTGCGTGAACTGTTTAATTCCTGAAGAGTTGGACGTCTCATCATCATCAGCGTAAGAGTGGATAGGACAAGAAATTTGATTTATATCATTGATGAATAATAGGAAGAGAGTGGGATAAAGGACAGAACCCTGAGGAACACCACTGTTAATAGACTTAGGAGAAGAAGAGTGACCGTCTACCACAACAGCAATAGAAGGGTCCGAGAGGAAACTTGAGATGAAGTTACAGAAAGGATAGAAGCCGTTGGATTAAACTCACTGCAAAATCATGATCCTGAGACGCTAAAAGAAGCAGTAGAAGTCAGAGAGAGAAAACAGACGCCGTGCTGAGAAGGGAAAAGTGTGAGTGGGAGCGAGTGGACGGAAGAATCAGAGTTAAGAAGGAAAGTCAGTAGAAAGAAGGACGTCTGGAAAAAAAAAAAAAAGGAGTGGACTTCAAGCCGGAGGTAGAGGCGGTGGGGTGAAGAGAAAGGCTTAAGAACAAGGAAAAAAAAGTTGTCAAAGATAGGATGGTTTGCCGGGTGTGATGAGCAGGATGAAGAGTGAGGAGGACGAGCAGCGGGAGAGACAAAAGCACGTATTTAAGTATGAAGTATTGTTCTCGACTCATCAAAGGCGTGGTGTAACAAGGGAATTAATAACCAGTGTATTTTGCTATTGTTGTAATGAGTCCTTTGTCATGCTATTTTTTTCTCCCTTTTTCATATGTGTGGCTTGGGAATTTTTTACTCTCTCTCTCTCTCTCTCTCTCTCTCTCTCTCTCTCTCTCTCTCTCTCTCTCTCTCTCTCTCTCTCTCTCTCTCTCTCTCTCTCTCTTGTCTTTCCTCTCAGATTCTTTATTTTGCCTTTTTGTCAGATTCTTCGTTTCATCATTATTCTGTTCATGCCTTTTATTTTTTCTGGTCATCCTTATCATTATCATCATCTGTAGCAGCAGCAGCATATTCTTTTCCTCTTCTTCCTCCTCCTAATCCTCTTCCTTCTCCTCCTCCCCCTCCTCTCTTTTTTTTTTCTTGTCATCCTTGTCATTATCATCATTAGTATCAGCAACAGCATCTTCTTTTTCTTCCTATTCCTCTTCCGCCTTTTCCTCCTCCTTCTCTTCCACCTCTTCCTCCTCCTCCTCTTCCTTCTCCTCTTGTATATAACTTGTATTAACTTTCAGATAGGTGTATAGAGTTCACCGTAGAGTGAATAGTGGAACTTCCTTTCATCCTTTCCTATGAAAATTTCCATGTCAGTTTTTCCATACTGCATGGTACTTTTCCCAACTATTTCCATGCCAGCGCAAGCTGGAGGGAGTGGTGGGTGGGGAGGAGCCTTCTGCTATGCTGTCCTGTGTCTCTTCCCTGTAGCTAGTTAGAAGTAGTTACCAAACAGCCTTGCAAGGACCAAAAGGTCTGTTGCTGTTTGGCTTTCCTTTGTATTCCTTTGTATTCCTTCTCCTCCTCCTCCTCCTCCTCCTCCTCCTCCTCCTCCTCCTCCTCCTCCTCCTTCTCCTCCTCCTCCTCCTCCTCCTCCTCCTCCTCCTCCTCCTCCTCCTCCTCCTCCTCCTCCTCCTTCTCCTCCTCCTCCTCCTCCTCCTCCTCCTTTTCTTCTTCTTCTTCTTTTCTCTAACTTATTGCTCTCCTCCTCTTCATCCCTTGCCATGCTGACTGTAATAAATCTTTTAACTCCCTAAGTAGAACAAAAAAATAGCCGACACATTAGTTTTTGCTACAGTCATTTCCTTTTTATATTGCAGCATCCGTCGTGCATTATAGATTCTCTCTCTCTCTCTCTCTCTCTCTCTCTCTCTCTCTCTCTCTCTCTCTCTCTCTCTCTCTCTCTCTCTCTCTCTCTCTCTCTCTCTCTCTCAGAAAAGTCCAGCTCTTCCATGACTTCCTGAGTAGATGCAGATGTAAAGTCTTTTTTTTTTATTATTACACGGAAAATACAGGTAATACTTTTTCATGCTCCTATACTCGAGAAGTCACGTCTGTCGTTTCTGTATATTATTAACCTCAAGAAAAACAACGGGAGAGTTGTTACACGAACCGTCAAAAAATATTGTAATGTTTTCTTTAACTCTATCGTGCGCGTCCCAGTTTTCTTTTAAGTGCGGCATCCCCTTTAACTGTCTCCTTTCATAATAGACAAGGCAACAAATAGCTGAAGCATTATAAAATCTAGCATGTTTTTTTTTTTTCTCTGACCTTTGTTCTTCGCATCACAATTTTTCCCCCCTTCTCCAACCCATTTTAGTTGTTTCTCTTTTTATACCTTGCTGGCATTCGTTGGCATTCTTTCCTGCCCCTCCCCCTCCTTCTTCCTCCTGCACTCCTGCCCTCCTCATCAAGTCTCACGCGTCTCGCCTCACCCTCACCTCGCCTCCCGCCACTGCCGCCGCTGACACACTCTCCGACAATTAATACGATCCACGAACTCCAAAGGCCGGAGGAGCCCAGCATGTTTACTCCTTCATCAGGGTACACCACGAGGATTGTGTGGCCGGCTGCGCTAGCTCTTCTACGTACGTCGCCGCCACCACCACCACCACCACCACCACCACCACCACCACCACCACCACCACCACCACCACCACCACCACTCGCTGCCGCTGCCTTCACGTGCCTTTGTCACCATCCTGAGCCATATTCCGGAATTTTTTATTTTTTATTATTTTTTGGGGGGTTACTTTTTGGCGCGTGATTTTTCTTCCATAGTTATGAAACATTAATAATGTCATGTTTATACAAACTATTGTTGTTAAAAAGTGTGAAGATTTTATTTTATACCAGTTTTCTCCAATGTTTCGTTGTGCTTGATAATGACTAACCAACAACGGAAGATTACAAAAATCAGAGCAAGTATAGACGACGTGCGGTCCTGACGACAAACTATCACATAATGTCTAACGAGCCGCTTTACTAGTCTTGATAGTTCAGTAGTTTCTCGCATCCTCAAGTCAACGCTACGTCACATTGCAAAGGAGATGTCGCTCAGTGTGCTAATGTGTTACGCGAAGAGACTTGAAGACCTTCACGAAGAGTACAGTGGGGCTTAGGACGAGTGTGTGTGACGAGGAAGAACAAACTGTCGGCTCCCGAGAGACAGTTTTAAGCGAAAGTTAAATGGGATCCAAAGAAATGTGAGCGAAGTTTGTGGACATGGCGGAGAGGCGTACGAGTCAGGCGGTGGTGAAGGACGGGAGGGAGACAGGCTAGGAGAAGAAAAAGTGGCAGGTGAAGGATAGGAAAGGTGAGCATAGGGAGGAAAGCGAAAGATAATAAAAAAAAGAAGAAACGAAAAAAGTGTCGCTTTGAAATACGATTGCATATACCCTGCAATTAGCGAGATAGAGAAGTATGCAAGAAAAAAAAAATAAAATAAAACATGCGGAGGGTCGAGCATGAATGAAGGAAAATGAAAGACTGCTAAGAGGATAAAGGAGGACTAACGACACGTAGAAAAATGCAGAAAAATGCTTCTGGAAACTCAGTCGTCTGACGAAGTAAGACGAGAGAGAGAGAGAGAGAGAGAGAGAGAGAGAGAGAGAGAGAGAGAGAGCTAATATGCACGTAGAAAACTGTATCTTGTAAAAAGTCATCTTACCAAATATAAGAGAAATTTAGAGGCTGACGGACAAACAGAGCGAGAGACATACAAAGAGAGAGAGATGAGAGAGAGAGAGAGAGAGAGAGAGAGAGAGAGATGAAGAACGAAGTAACTAAGATTAGAAAGAGAGAGAGAGAGAGAGAGAGTAGAGAGGATAAAAAAAAGTCATAATGCGGGATGTGAATGTGTCTGCGTGGCCGGGCAAGGGGCAGGCGGCTTAGTGATGCGAGGACAGAGCCAAGAGGAGGACGAGAAAAAAAGAACCCTGGCAGCCGTGACAACAAGTCGCAGATGGGGTGATGGTCCCTCTTCACTACCACCCTTTCACCACAACCCCAGCACTATCACCTTTTACCACTCTGATCAGCTTCCCATCACCCTCTTCGTCCCATCACCCTTATCTTTACTTCCCCCTCCCTCCTCACTCTCCTCACGTTTCCCCTATTACTCATACCGTCTGCCCCTATCGAACCCTTTCTTGCTCTCCCATTCGTCTTTTTACTTCACCCTCGTTCGTTGTTTTTTCATCTAGTGTCCTCATGTTCCTCCTCACCCATCACCTCAGCGTCACATTTTCTTCATACATTACTTCAACCTACACGTTTTCATTCGTCTCCCCTACACACCTTTCACCCGTCATCCCTCACGCCCACTGTATGTGTGTGTGTGTGTGTGTGTGTGTGTGTGTGTGTGTGTGTGTGTGATGGGCTTCCACGTATTGCCGCACCCAATAGTTTTCTCTGTTGTTGTTGTTGTTGTTGTTGTTGTTGTTGCCTTGTTACTGTTGCTTTAGTTCTTGGTGTTGGTGTTATTATTGCTGCTGGTGACGGTGGTGGTGCTACTACTACTACTACTACTACTACTACTACTTCTACTAATACTACTACTTATACTACTACTACTATACTAGAGTACTACTACTACTGACTACTACTACTACTACTACTACTAACTTAATACTACTACTACTACTACTACTACTACTAACTACTACTACTCTACTACTACTACTACTAGGTACTACTACTACTACTAGGTACTACTACTACTACTACTACTACTACTACTACTTACTACTACTACTACTACTACTACTACTACTACTTACTACCATTGCAGTTGCTTGCTGCTGCTGCTGCTACCATTTCTCTTCCTAGTAGTGGTAATTAAAGAATTGAAGTAGTGATAGCAGTAGCAGTAGTTGAAAAGTAGTAGTAGTAGTAGAATTAGTAGTAGTAGTAGTAGTAGTAAAAGTAGTAGTAGTAGCAGCAGCAGTAGTAGTAGTAGTAGTAGTAGTAGTAGTAGTAGTAGTAGTAGTAGTAGTAGTAGTAGTAGAAAAGTGATAATAATCGTAATAATAATAGTAATAATAACGTTATTGTTATTGTTCCCAATAATCATGGGGACAATTGCTGTAATAGGCGGCCATTGCGTATTATCAGACAAATCCATAAATAATCAAGAGGGGAAAGGCAGCTGATGAAAGTGTGAGGCAGCTTAAGGAAAGTGGATTATACGGGCATTAATGGGATGAGGACCCGTATGGAGGGGGAGCCCTGCGTCCCTGGCGTTGCCACTGAGGGGGTGACAGAGGGACAGGGTGGGAGGGACGAGGGAGAAAAGGGAAAGAAATGGAGGGAACAGCAGCAGGAGGGAGAAAGGGAAGGAGGGAGGGGAAAGTGCAGCTGACGCGGTAGTAGGCCGAGCGCTCCCTCAGGTGACGAAACATTCCACTCTTTTATGGAGTACCTTAAACCCTTGAAGTGTGTGTGTTAGGGAGAGAGAGGAGAGAGAGGAGAGAGAGGAGATGAGAGAGAGAGAGAGAGAGAGAGAGAGAGAGAGAGAGAGAGAGAGAGAGAGAGAGAGAGAGAGAGAGAGCAAGCAGCAAGAACCTTCCTGCTTCTCCTCACCGTCCTCTCCTTCACTTCTGTTCTTGATGAGCAAAACTTTGCTTCGTCAATATTGAAAATTTGCCTCGCAGGTTCGTAACGTAATTGTCAGCGAACGTTAACTTTACACTTGAGTTTTTCTTTTTGAAATATTGAAAGTTTTTTATTTATTTATTTTTCATCAATAGAATGGGCTCAGAATCAAATGTTTAGCTTAATTTTTATGTATGTGCTACCTTGGCAACAGGACACAATATAAAACACTACATCACGTGTACTCGATTTTATTTGAGTATAACTGACATTATTCTCTCGACTGTGGTGCGCACATTCCTCTCACACAATGAACTTCTTGAAAAATCTGAAAGTGATATTTTTTTTTTTTTCCTGCGTCGCTACAAGCATCCCTGTGATGCCACTGACCGCCAACACTTGGATGCGTGTTAATTAGTGTCATGCCCTGAGAAATACAGTGGCGTGCTTGCTGCCCTTTTAGCTATTTATCTTTTAAGCTCCTCTAGATATCAGTGAACTAGAATTTATCTTGCAGCAAATATCCGTAATAGATAATGGTCACTGACACGCAAAGCCAGCACGCCGCTGCTTATCTTCCCCAGTGTCAGGGAGGCTCAGCGGGGGATACGATGCTTTATTTGGGTTCAGTGAGGCAGTGGATGAAGGTTAAAAGGTAGACCCAATCTTTACCATATACTGTAGCCTTTCTGTTTACATTCAACATTTTTTCCTCTCGCTGCCTGATGTCATATTCATCGAGGCTGCGACCAGGATTCAATATCCCCTGATGGGCTGCACCGTCACGCCGCCCAAGTGCCGCTAAAAAAATCTGGTGTGTGTTCTTTTCTCCGGCAATCGGCCTTCTGCCCTTCACCAGTCCGCCTGTTCCCACTAACCCGGTCCGCATGTGGGCTAATATCCTTGAAACTCTATGAATATGGAGGATGAAGGCAATATATGATTATAGTGTAAATTAGACTGCACAAACTGAAATGCTACCGATATTTGATCTTCTTGAATGGAGTGAATAAATGTGCTGCTTCCCTTCCTTTTCTCATGAACCTTCCTCAACGTGTGTAATTAATAGAGATTAAAGAATGTAGATATAAGTGACACTTGGGAGAATGAAGGCAAACGTCATCTGACATATACGTAGTTTTCCATGTGTTCAGATTTCAGGAAGGCAATATTGGAGCGAGCTGAGGTGGAGAGTGAGATGAGAAGGGAGCGGGTGGGTCTAAGTGGGAAGTAACTGAGGGAGAGGAGAGGAGGCGGGGAGGGAGATCACTTGAAGAGGACGAGCGGGCATGGACGGAGGGATAGGAGACGGATGTGGGAGTTAGGGGGGGTTGCCGGGGGGTTTCTCAGGTCGCGAGGGGACGTCCCGCGCCATTCATCACCGTCACCGCCGCGGAACTAACTCTGTAGGACATGAGGAGACTGTTGCAGCTGATAAACACAGACCTAATTCTCGAGACATTGAGGAGGTTAAGCTGTTGTTACACACGGACACCTTGCTTCTAGAGAGTGTGTGTGTTGTGTGTTTGTGTGTGTGTGTGTGTGTGTGTGTGTGTGTCTCGAACAGTAACGTCTATCATATCAAGGGAAAGGGTTGACGTTAGGCAAAGGGAGGAAAGGTACTCGTCTTTCGGAGGAGGAAGGGGAAGCACGCTAAATTCACTTAACCAGATTCCATACGCCCTCAAGTCCTGTTAGAGAAACGGCGGCAAACTGTCACCAGAACCCGCTCCTGCTGACTAGGGTCCATCCGATCAAAGCCTGCCACTTCCCTCACCCACTGATATACAAACTCTCTCCCGCTCCAGCTGTCCTCTGTTACCCCCTTATACTCTACCAAACTCTAGTTACGCTACCCTTCACTTCCAGATAAGTCGATATTGACACCCTCTTTCACCAACATAGCGACAGGTACGTACTAACATCCCTAACTGAATTACATTCCTGCATGTATGAATACTGCTCCCCCCGGCCAGTAATACGTAGAGTTAACATTGTCCTTTAGGTACAACCTGGTGGACCGTTCAGCATTCTAAGGGAATGAGTCCAAGTACTCCCCACAGCTGCTGCGCTTGCACGTTTTCTAAGAACAGCCACAAACACTCATTCACTGGCATTCACTGGCATTCTTCAGGTTCACTCTAACTACAACGTCTCTTTCTTCACCATTGAGCATACCGCCCCTAATGCGATTTCTTATACCTTCTCTTCACTATATCCTGGCACTCCATCTCTAACTTTGACACACTCTGAAGCCACTTCTCCCACATTCCCTTTCTATCTCTCCCGGCCCGAGGCCTGTAGTGTCCTCGTGCCACAGGGAGGGTGGCTGCATATCTCACCATTCCTGACTCAGGAAGGGCAGAGCCAAAGCGCCGTCAAGGTCACTGACGATCAGCTAAGGTCAGGATGGACAATCATTTGTATCCCTCGGAAAGTCTCAATCTCGTCTCAAGATTTATTAGGGACAAGGAGAGGCGGGGAGGACGGATAGCGTGTATCCCTCGCGTCCTTCCATGCTCCACCCTGGCTTTCCTTTACTACCCTTTCCATCTCCACCCTCTCCCCTCCCTGCCTCCTATTGCTATCCCCTACCTCGTCCCCATCCCTCACCCTCGCCTCGCCCGTGATGTACGGCCGCCCAGAGCCCGCCCATCCACCGGCAGGAGATGGATGACGTCACGGCTAATTTACTGCGTCTCCGAAAGAAAAATCGAGCAATAATTGTCTGGCGGCGACGCTGAGGCTTCTTGGGTCGTGGTCACCTGCCGCCCCGGGGTGTTGGTGAAGGGTGGTGAGAGGGAGGGACTTGGTGATCAGGTTAATGGTGGCTTTTCCAAGATTAACACACCAGGAGACACTTTTCAAATTGGGAATGTTTAGGTACTTGCTGACTAGAGCGGGATTTAAAATACGCACTGTTTTTGTATTCCCTGAGCTGCGCAAATGGCGACAAAAAGTGACGAATAGGGAGAGCTGGGCGCCTGTCTACTTTTACCTCCAATAAAACTAGAAGGAAGCAGAAAAGGAATTTTTTTTATCAGCTTCAGTTTAGTTTTTGTTTACGTTTCTCTTCGCTTCTTTAGATATCACCGACAGTATATAGAAACATACGAATCTTAAAGGAAATAGATACATTAAATAAATACCCGAGGCTTGGTGTAGTGCTATGCCGATACTTGCAGGGCTGCTGCAGGGTGATGGATTAAGGATTATGTCCCTCCGCGGCCTTTTAATTGCGTAAGTGGAGATTCGCTTATTGAGTAGTAGGTCCATTCCCTGGTCTCTGCTGATAGGGAGAAACGTAACAAATGATGATGATGATGACAATGATGATGATGATGGTGATGATGATGATTCTGTGACATTATACTTTCAATTCTCAGTTCGTGAGTTATTCAGATACTGAGTTAAATGATAATGATAGAGTTGAAAATAGTTACCTTAATAACGTTGTAGTCGTATTTATAATTGGCAATTACAAATCATACATATATTGAGTTGAGTTGCAGTTGCATAAACCTTTCCATTGATGGCTTGGGAAATCGGAACATTTCTGGGTGGACAAGGACGCAAATAGATGAGAACCTGCCCTAAGCTGTTTGTGCTCACGAGGCGCCCGCGTCACCTTGGGTCATCGAGCGTCAGGACTGTGTGAATAATGCATCAAGTGCCTGATCGATACCCACGTGAATCACTTGGTTGTCTGTGGCGCCTCCTCATATTTCTCTCAGTAACAGGACAGTGAGTGAGGCAGATGAGGGATGGCGGTGATCAGCGCGAGGGAGCCAGGCGCCCCTGCCCTTGACCGTGGCGTGTTGGGAGGCAGCGAGGCGTCGTGTTTATGTAAGCGGAGCCTTTTGTGGCCGGGACGTGTTGTAGGACGGGGCGCCTCCCTCGGAAACAGTCGCCCTTCGCCCTCCCTCGCTGCTCGCTCATCCCAAACTTTGACTTCATATTTCTGTCCCCTCGCCACGCTTACCCTCCAAGCGCCGGCCTTCATTAGCTCAGCAGTCACGGCTCAAAAAGGAGGGTGAGACACGCGGAGCTGCAGACACGAACCTGCTCGTAATGCCATCAGCTGCATTTCACTTTAGCGCAA
>NC_087155.1:5701691-5714191 GCF_035594125.1 Scylla paramamosain
TAAGTCATTCCATCTTACGCTTAGTTTTTGATTTACGTACATGTTTAACAATAATCTACATATAAGAGGACATACATTACGTTTCAATAGAATATCAAATAATTTGCAATAATAGTAGTAGTAGTAGTAGCAGTAATAGTACCAGTAGTAGTTGTAGCAGTAGTAGTTAGTAGTAGTAGTAGTACTAGTAGTAGTAGTAGTAGTAGAAGTAGTAGTAGTAGTAGTAGCAGTAGTAGTAGTAGTAGTAGTAGTAGTAGTAGTAGTAGTAGTAGTAGTAGTAGTAGTAGTAGTATCTTTGAGGCTGATATACCCTATCCTGGGGACTGGTGGTACAGCCTGTCTCCCTTTACTCTGTTGATACAAAGCGACAAGAGAGCGAGGGACCATAAGAGTACATCCTTCAGCCGGGAACTTGTAACTCCAGTAAACGTGAAAGAGCGCTATGGGACTTCTTTGTAAGTTTGTTTTGTAAGTCTTATATATAGGATTCAAATATCGTAAGGAGATACGAGGACTGCACTGCGGGCTGTATGTTATTGGTTTTTGTGCTATTGGACTCTGCTTTTATATGAGACGACATCTTCTGTGGAGTTATAGATGCACGAGGCTAACATTAGACGGTGCAGAATATATGAAATTACTTGAAATGTTTAGTGAGTCAACATTCTCGTGATCTCTCGCTGTTCTGACGATACTTTGGAAATTCATGTGCATATTTTTTTTTTTTTTCATTATCTCGTGTATGTTTCAAGGCAAAATGTGCAAATGTTCATTACACAAATGACATGTCTATTCTAAGCTGGAGGCTGGACACTCAGACTAAGATTATTCAGTGTTTATTGTTCATGGCAGTATTCGTGATGTTACGTAAAGTGACACTTAAACCGTGAAACGTTGGTGTTTGCATCATGATCTTGGCGATGATAATCATAAGCAGCAGCACTAGCAGACACAGTAGTAGTAGTAGTAGTAGTAGTAGTAGCAGTGGTAGTAGTAGTAGTAGTAGTAGTAGTAGTAGTAGTGGTGGTAGTAGTAGTAGTAGTAGTAGTAGTAGTAGTAGTAGTAGTAGTAGTAGTAGTAGTAGTAGTAGTACATGTTGTTATTGTTTTTGCTGCTGCTGCTGCTGTTGTTGTTGCTGTTGTTGTTGTTGTTGTTGTTGTTGTTGTTGTTGTTGTTGCAGTTCTTGTTGTAGTGGTCATGGTGGTGGTGGTGGCTGTAAGTTGTGTAATAGTGGTAGTAGCAGCAGCAGCAACAACAGTAGCAGTAGTCATAGAGATAACAGTATGATACTGCTGCGGGCAAAACAAGCCGGAGGGAATAGCCTAAGAAGGAAACGGAAGGAGACGTAGGAGAAGAAAAAAGGAGGAGGAGGAGGAGGAGGAGGAAACACAGAGGAAATAAAAGGAAGAGGAGGAAGGAAATAATGAAATAAATAGCAGAAAGAATACGGCTCGGTGAAAAAGAGAGAGAGAGAGAGAGAGAGAGAGAGAGAGAGAGAGAGAGAGAGAGAGAGAGAGAGAGAGAGAGAGAGAGAGAGAGAGAGAGAGACGAAAAAAAAAAAAACTACACAATCTTGATAACCCTGCTATTTTCCCTCCTTCCTATTTACCATAACACATCTTGACCTCGCTGAGAGTCATCCTCTTCAGCCGTGTTTTTACTCTCATCTCCCTTGGCTTGCTCCCTCCCTGCCCTTCCCTCCCAGCCTCCCTCTCCGCTCTCCCCTCTGACCCCTCTCTTCTTTTTACCTCCCACCACCACCACCACCACCGACACCACCCCCGCCGCCTCTCCCGGACAGTCTTGGTTGGGTAGTCACCATGAAAGGAGCGGGAAGACCCACATCTATCAATTTTCCCATTTCTGTTCCGCTTTGTTCGGGAAAAGACCAGATTTCTGTTTTATTCTATGGAATTTTCAAAGTGCGCCGAGTCACGGTTACTTGTGCTTGGTCGAGTCCCGGAGGAAGGATGCAGCGAGACTTTCTGGGTTTGTTGTGGCTAAGCTAGGTTGGAGTGATGTGTTTTCTCTCTCTCTCTCTCTCTCTCTCTCTCTCTCTCTCTCTCTCTCTTTCCATATCTTTTATCTCTCTCTTAATTTACCTTACATATTTTTCTCATTCCTTATTCCCATTATCAAGCCTATCTTTCTTCCTTTCTTCTCCTTACTTCCTTTCCATTTCCCGCATTCTCTCTCTCTCTCTCTCTCTCTCTCTCTCTCTCTCTCTCTCTCTCTCTCTCTCTCTCTCTCTCTCTCTCTCTCTCTCTCTCTCTCTCTCTCTCTCTGCCGCGGCGCACATTTAATTCCTTCGCCCTCTTTGTTATCTCATAATTCGTAGACGTTTCCCGGATGACAATAACCTTAAAAGCCTCGTAGCGTAATTAAATAGTTGACGCTCTCCACCTAACTTGACCCAACTGATGCGAGGCCCGAGTCAAATTTCTCCTGCGTTTGAAGGCCCGGGAGCAGCGGATGAAAACGCTATTCCTCGTCAAATTCATAGCGCCTCGTTATTACTTGTAAACCATGTGAGGTGGGGAGACCGCTCGTTTGTGTGTGTGTGTGTGTGTGTGTGTCCTGCTGCGGTCCAGCCAATGATATCATGCCAGGAAATCGTTGTGTTGAAGATTTGGAGAAAAGAAGGGAGAGAGAGAGAGAGAGAGAGAGAGAGAGAGAGAGAGAGAGAGAGAGAGAGAGAGAGAGAGAGAGAGAGAGAGAGAGAGAAGGGTTTTAGATGTAGGAAAGAGGAAGGTTTATATAGGACAACTGGAAGTGGAAGGTTAGGGTGGATAATGGAAATGAGGAGCAAATGGAATGAGATAAAGGGGATTAAGCAATGCAGTGATGTGAAAAGGAGGAGAAAAATTGAAGGAATGCAGAGAGAGAGAGAGAGAGAGAGAGAGAGAGAGAGAGAGAGAGAGAGCTTTACCAGAGGCGCTGCGGGAGGTCTGTCACTGCTCGCTCGGGTCACAGCTTTTAAAATTCGAAACAGTCTCGTGTGTTGAGAAAAGGAAGAAGAGCGTTAGACGGCGGGGGGAGGGACTGGCTTGAAGGGAAAAGAGAGTAGCATGGAAGAGGAAATAGATTAAGAGAGAGAGAGAGAGAGAGAGAGAGAGAGAGAGAGAAGGGAATGATAAAAGAATTGAAAGAAGGGACGAGTAATAGAGGGAAAAGCAGTAGCGAATAAGAATATAATGTAATATGTGTGGTATTGAAATAAAGTACAGTAAAGAAAATGTGAAAAGTGTAGTGGTTGCAGCGACAACTTTATTATCATTCATGTGTGTGTTAATTATCATGACGCTTCACGTCCTGGAAAACAAGATAAGGCATGATAAACAGATTTACCTTACTTTCATATATTTCTCTCCGCGAAACTTGTAAAGATATTTTTATTATATCTTATTTATTAATTTATTTATTTGTTTTTTCTATTTATTTACTTATTTTCATTTTATTTTATTCATTTACTTATTTATTTATCTATTTTATATTTATTTATTTTTATTTATTCATTTTTTTGTTTTATCTTTATTTTATGATAATAATGATAATAATAATAATAATAATAATAATAATAATAATAATAATAATAATAATTATTATTATTATTATTATTATTATCATTATTATTATTATTATTATTACTATTATTATTATTATTATTATTATCATTATTATTATTATTATTATTATTACTATTATTATTATTATTATCTTATTTCATTATATTTTTTATATGTTAAAGAGGCCAATGCACACGGGGTTTCCTGTAATCAACAAGAGATCTTGCTTATTTAAGGTTATTAACAAAAACTTTATTAAAATTTCTTCCTGGTAGATTCGTGCCGGTGCTTCTGCTACAAGCGTGTGGTTATACATTGTACAGATATGTCCAAAATTTAGTTTAATAAATGCATGCAAAACTTGGGAAAATAAATTAATAAGATTAAGTCTGTTCGAATCGACTGTGAATCAAGTTGACGCAAAACAACATGGCATCATTTCCTTTTAGCATAAACTTTCGTATTGACATTGATGGTGACACGTCTTTGTAATTTCGCAATACATCATTAATCTTCTGTGTACTACAGCAACCTGATCTCCACTATGGACAATAAACCTAACCGCTCACAGTCCAGGTGAAGTCTTTTAGGTGTCAATTGATTTATACAAAAAATAACTCCAGTAATCTAGTGTTGATTACGCTCGTTTTTCATCAGCCGCGTGCATTGATCGGTACTTTCATCGCTACACGCCACTACTCTAAGGGCGTTTTCATTTAACGCCACGGACTTCTGATACGAACTCAAAATTAAATTCCTGTCACCATTTAGTTGCCATTTTAAGCGATATAATTGACTACTAGAAGTACTTTTTTCCCGGTCAACTGCATCGATCATCTGTTATGCCATAATGACATGAAAATATTGAAGGAGTCTCCATATAAGCATAGATCAATGAGATACAGCATCGTCACTCAAGCTTATCAATTTATTTATGACCTTGTAAATTTGACTGTTCTTTGAGTAGGAATATCTAAACTTGCTGTCAAGAAGGGAGCGTGGATATGGAGGAGACTCAGGTGGAGGAAAAACATGGCACAGAGAAGGTGCTAGGGGTGGAGGAGGGATGGGAGAGAGAAGAGGGAGAAGAGGGAGTCTGTATGTAGAGGACGAAGGAAGAATGACGAGTGATGAAAGGAAAGGAAATAAAAGGAAAGAGTGAATGAAAAGTTTAAGCATAAAAAGAGCGCCGTGAGAGAAGGTTGTGAGACAGGGACGTGGCGATGCGCTATTCCTGCGTCTTAAGGCATTCTTCGGGGCGAGTATGGAGGATCACGGCGCTTTGTGATTAAATACCCGGAAAATACAAGCAAGGTGTCGTTTCCTTCACGGTATACTGGCACGTGTAGTTAGGGAGCGTCGGGCTGCACCACTCAGCCTTTCGTTATCGTCATCATCATCACCATTATCATTATTGTCACCGTCATCATCATTATCATCATCAGCATCATCATTATCATCATCAGCATCATCATCATCATCATCATCATCATTAAGGACAGGACTTCTTACTCTAATTCCCTACATGAGAGGATTTTTCATGGTTTATTTTGCTTCAGACTTCCATGACTTCCCTTTTGTTTACCAGTCGTACGTTTCTGTTTACATACTTGGCTTTTCGTTCACTTTTCTCACTTTTTCGTTTTTTTTTTTTTGTTTCTTTCTTGTTGATTTCAGTTTGATTTCGCTTCTCTATTTCGTTTTCTGTTTTTCAAGGGTCCGTTTTCCCCTCCCCTGGCTGTCATTCCTGTCTGCCAAACTGTCCACCTGTTGTCACCACTACACGTAAACTGACTTTCTCCCCATCCATTTTCTTTTTTACCCTTTAAGATCGCCAGTAGGAATACGAACTGCATTTTGCTCCTTTATTTAGGACATATTCATTTCTTCTTTTCTTCACGTGTTATGCATAATAGTTTTTACAGAGAGAGAGAGAGAGAGAGAGAGAGAGAGAGAGAGAGAGAGAGAGAGAGAGAGAGAGAGAGAGAGAGAGAGAGAGAGAGAGAGAGAGAGAGAGAGAGAGAAATGAAAGGAAAGGAAAGTTTAATTGCCTCTTCATTAAATAGTATGAAGTGCAAGGGTTCTAAAAGGAAAGACCAATTTAGTTTCAGAGGTGTCTTGATACTCGTACTCCTTTCGTTCAAATTACAGGGAAGTGGAAAATAGAAAGTGTTTCAGAGTTTAACAGTGCAAAGGATCAAAGTGTTGGGATGATAGTTAAGTCTCTTTATACTCTTTCAAATGTTAATGGTTATATATATATATATATATATATATATATATATATATATATATATATATATATATATATATATATATATATATATATATATATATATATATATATATATATATATATATATATATATATATTGAGAGATTTTTTAATAAAAAAATATCATCTGTTAATCCTCTTGACACACTAATTGCATATTTCAGTTGCAGGTGTCTTGGGGCAACGCATGCAGCCTATAGTTATATATCTAGAATTTTTACTCTGACTTGATCGCTTATCCTCCATTTTTTTATTATTGTTTTTTATCTACGTTTAGGAACTTGTACCTCAGTGGCCCATTTTTCTTAGTTTGTGTTTCCCTTGGCTGGTACCCCTCATGCATAAGAAAAAAAAAAGAATATAGTACATCCTGTGATTAGAAATGTAATTCGAAGACAGTGGCATAATTCAGAGCACAAAGGATACTGAACTGTTTGTGTTTGTTCTCCATATGCTTCAATAACGACACAAACAGCCATGGCATACACAGGAATTTGTGGTCGCTGTAAATGATGTAATTACGTCACACAAACAGGTATTCCAATTCCCTTGGGGTAGCACGAGCTGGACATCAGCATGGAATTTGGATGGATGTATAATGAGTACGTATTCTATTTTTTCTTATAGCTCTTAATTTTGTAGTGCGTCAGTGTGTCTCATTAGGGAAAGAAACTTTTGGGCTTTCCCTTCAGCGTGGAAGAACGTTAGGAAATGTGAATACACACCTTCCTTTGGTGGTTGTTTTACAAAATTCAAAACAACGTAAAGATTTGAAAGATGCGTTCAGTGTGCTAATGTCTGTAAATTGATTGTTTGTGTAGTGTTTTGATAGACTGATTTGGAATGTCTTCACGAGCACCACCTTCACCATCATCATCAAGGCTGTCATCATTCCCATCATCATCATCATCATCATCATCATCATCATCATCATCATCATCATCATCATCATCATTACCATCTCCAGCAGCATCAGAAGCAGCAGCAGACTAGCAAGTATTTATAGCTGCTCTGAGTCCCGGCAAAACAAAGGCCTTTCTCATCTTTCAACGTTCACCGGTGTCTCTCGTTGGGTCATTTACCTCCACATCATCTCAGGTAATTCTATATTTCTATTCTTCGATCTTAGTCTACCTTGATCTCGTTTTTTGTTTGTGGGCAGCCCTTCGATACGACAAACTTAACTGGTCTCCGATTTTCAAATATCTATTCATATAACCTTCTCCACGTCCACTAACTTCTTCCTTCTTGTGATTGAAACTATCTTTAAGCACACTTTTATTTCCCTTAAACTGTGTGTGTGTGTGTGTGTGTGTTACGTGACATCTCCAGGGTCTTACACAACCAGGCCTTCACCGGTGTCTCGGTGGTTTACCTCGTAGCGTCATATTACTTATCATACTGGGTTTCAGCTTGCCGTCGCCCCCTGCAGACCATAACGCTCCAGCTCACGCTGTCCTATCTGGTTGAAATAAACGAGGGAAAGAAGAAAAAGCAAAGTTATTGGAGATAATTTTGGCTAGATCTTGAAAGATCTTGAAAGATTTTGGCGCTTTCTATTAATGAAAGATTTTTTTGGCTAGCTGGAGAACAGACATAGCATGGTTCCGGGCAGAAATATAAAGTGCATGAAATTCTGGTGATGGAAGGCTCAACTGCCTTTAGTGGGCCACCTCTCTATTACTTATAGCACGAGAACAGACAGTGTTAAACCAAGGTTCGGAACTTTAAGTCGACAAAAAGAGTGAGGAATGTACGCCTCCATGCCAGACACTATCACCTCTGTTATGCGTTCGGCACACAGAGACGGGTCTCTGACACGGAGGCAGTAGTCATTCCAAGGAAAATCAGCA
Source organism: Scylla paramamosain (assembly GCF_035594125.1). Taxonomy (NCBI): domain Eukaryota; kingdom Metazoa; phylum Arthropoda; class Malacostraca; order Decapoda; family Portunidae; genus Scylla; species Scylla paramamosain. The sequence continues at coordinate 5,709,386 of NC_087155.1, forward strand.
AAATACCTCCTCAGGTCCCCCCAACTACCAAAGACAAAACTCCAGAGGCACCTCCGCTTAGGGGGACACTGAGGAAGGATTGGAAGGATAGAACAAGATACAGATATGAGATTATGATCGGAGGAGCCCAACGGAGAAGATAGGATAACAGCATAAGCAGAAAGATTAGATGTTAGGAAAGAGTCAAGAATGTTGGGTGTATCTCCAAGACGGTCAGGAATACGAGTTTGATGTTGCACCAGTTGCACTAGGTCGTTGAGGAGAGTAAAGTTGAAGGCTAGTTCACCAGGATGGTCAGTGAAGGGAGAGGGAAACCAAAGCTGGTGGTGAACATTGAAGTCTCCTAGAACGGAGATCTCCGCAAAAGGGAAGAGAGTCAGAATGTGCTCCACTTTGGAAGTTAAGTAGTCAAATAATTTCTTATATTCAAAGGAATTAGGTGAGAGGTATATAGCACAATTAAATTTCCTTTGAGAGTGGCTCTATAATTGTAGCCACATGGTGGAAAACATTGAAGATTCAAGAGCGTGGGCACACGTCTATGTGCTGCCCACATAGACGCAACATCCAGATTTGGAGTGAAAATGAGGATAGAGAAAGTAGGAAGGAACAGAAAAGGGGCAACTGTCAGTTTTTTTTTTTTTTTTTATGTAGGAAGGACACTGGCCAAGGGCAACAAAAATCCAATAAAGAAATATGCCCACTGTGCCTCAGACACCTGTGTTTCAGTGAGGAAAAGAAGGTGAGGTTTAGTAGAGGAGAGGTGGTGTTCTACAGATTGAAAATTAGATCTAAGACCGCGAATGTTGCAGAGGTTAAAGAAGAAAAAGTTAAGGGGGGTGTCAAGTCACTTAGGGTCGATACCAGAAGAGCAGTCCGACCTGGGGACATTTGTGGTCCCTTCCCTAGATGGGGACTCCCGGGCTGGTGTAGGAGTCGTCATGATAATTTAGAATTTTGAGTGAAGGGTGTGTGTGTAATTAGGTGCTCGTAGTTTTGTGTGAAGGAAGAGAGTTGTCTTTAGAGAGCAGGCTGTGACTGACCCCTTGTGTAGCGAGACATAAAGGGAAACGTTCAGTGAGGTCACAGCTGGGTTTAATGATAAGTTCACAGCATCCCCTGATTCAGTGCTTTAGACCTCGCCAGGAGTAATTATCTTTTCGACAGGTGCCTACTGCCTCCTCCATGCCGATCTTTTTTTTTTTTTTTAAGTGCTTGATGTGCCATTTCCAACTGACGGAGCCTTTTTATATACATTACTATGTCTACATTGTTCACCACAATGCAAGCTCGTGTCACGCCAATAATTGCTCCAAAAATAATAAGAAAATGGCAGCACTTTTACACTCACACACACACACACACACACACACACACACACACATATATATATATATATATATATATATATATATATATATATATATATATATATATATATATATATATATATATATATATATATATATATATATATATATATATATATATATATATATATATATATATATATATATATATATATAAATTAATGCTTATTAGGCTTCCATCAAAATTATTACTAATACTAGAGTGAAAACGATTATTTCATTTAAGTAATATACCTTGAACAGGAATTTACATAATGCGATAACAATTCAAATGAGGCTACTATTGCGTGAACTCAATTAGAGAATGTTTACAATACAACAGTTCTGTTTTCACTGCGTTCATGGAAAAACTGTTCATGAGGGTTAAGAGGAGGAGTGTGTCGGAGGAGTGTCACATGAACGCGGTGAGACTGCCGAGTGTTGAGATGAACGGATAAGCGTCCTTGAGTGTGGTGGGTTTGCTGAGGTGAGGGAGTTGTTTGGGGGAAAGAAGCCTCGAGGTGATGATGCAAATGAGGATCTCAGAAATAGCGCAGAAACATTAGAACATTAACGTAATGAACATTTGCATTCTTATTTATGAACCACCTCGGTTGATTGAATAAATGGCTCTCGTGTAGTGGGTCACCTGACCAGGCTGGTGCACGAGCATATTGGTTGTGTGTGTAATGAAGGGCGCGTGGGGCAACAACTCATGAGCAGTGTGGCTCGATGGTGATTACATTCGGGGGGTCATTGTTTGCTCCTATTATGCTGTGTCCTGCTGAGTCACCGCGATGGTTCGTGCACGCTTACCACACTAGCAGGTATGGTGGTGGAAGTAATGTGTCTTGAGGGCACTCAATCTGCTGAGTTTCTTTCCGGAAAGTTTAATTCATTGACACACACACACACATACACACACACACACACACACACACACACACACACACACACACACACACACACACACACACACACACACACACACACACACACACACACACACACACACACACACAATAACGGCTGGGCACCAAATATAATCATGTTCAGTGATATCGGTGTAATGTTTGTACCGAGTCACCAGGTGGGATGGGGAGGGGCTGACCGGTGCGGGGAGGGGCAGCTGCTTCTCTTCAGAGGAAACAAACGAAGCTAATGGATATCCGTAGAGTCCCGAGTTCAAAGAGCGCCGTGTTTTGAGGCGTGTGGAGCAAGGCGTGGGCGAGAAGGGAAAGGTGGAACGGAGAAACCACTGAGCAAAGAGGACAGGGGAAAATATGAGAAGAAGGAGGGAAAGATGAATCACGGGGAAGGGTAGAGGCAGGGTGGAGGGAGGGAAGGTATAATTGCGGGAAATGTTGGTGGTCATGCGGGTTTCTTTTGGTCCGCAGGCATTAGAGTGATTGCCCTTATTTTAATATTAAGGATATAAAACTTTATGTGCATTGTAGGAGGCCCATTAAATAATACATCTTACTTAGAAACTTCGTGAAAATAATAATAAAAATTACAGACATTATGTGTACTTGAATATGTAGAGTGTGTGTGTGTGTGTGTGTGTGTGTGTGTGTGTGTGTGTGTGTTTCGTTTCTATACATATGTAAATTTCCTTCTCCATATTAAGACTCTGGTAAGGAACTGAAATTTAAGCACAGCCATTTTGTCTTTTTATTTTACTGTAACACCTCACACTGTAACCTTTCCTCTATTTTCTTTCCTTCATATGCATACAAAAGTCCATGTTTTACTAAGGTTAAGCTAACATTGAGCCACTGAAAATAAGTTTGCTGGTTAACTCATTTTCTTTCACTTATCCGCGGAATGTCGATTCTTGGCGAGGGATTCCTGGTTATTGTGTCGTCAGTTGCATTTATTCCGATGCCATAAAAGTTGCAAGAGTTTCCGAAGCAAATCCCTTGAGTGCCGTGACTTTCTTTGCGAGGCTTATGAAGGCGTTATATTGCCAATTTGCTTATTCATAAAACTCACATCCGCAGACACTTCCCTGCAAAATATGAATCATAAGTCTCGGATGCAAAGTTTTCTGCTCTGTTGCGGCGACGTTATTCTGATTCAGGAGAATTTAGTTTTCTGAAGCAACATGAGCTGATATACTTGTTTTCTACTTTCTCTCTCTCTCTCTCTCTCTCTCTCTCTCTCTCTCTCTCTCTCTCTCTCTCTCTCTCTCTCTCTCTCTCTCTCTCTCTCTCTCTCTCTCTCTCTCTCTCTCTCTCTCTCTCTCTCTCTCTCTCTCTCTCTCTCTCTCTCTCTCTCTCTCTCTCTCTCTCTCTCTCTCTCTCTCACACACACACACACACACACACACACACACACACACACACACACACACACACACACACACACACACACACACACACACACACACACACACACACACACACACACACATACACACACACACACACACACACACACACACACACACACACACACACACACACACACACACACACACACACACACACACACACACACACACACACACACACACACACACTACAATGCCCTTACATTTGCTCAGGCGTCAATAATTCGATGACATGAGAGGCCGCACCGAGTTACTTCCTCCACACAACGAGTCCACACACTGTTCCCTCTCCACCCCATCCAACACCTTTCCTCAACTCCAACTACACACTTTCACTTACTTCTAGTCACTTGTTTTTCTGGTCATCCAATTCAACTCCAGACCTCTCAAAACCACTCTATACTTCCTCTTTTGTCACTATACACACCCACACTTCTTCCACTCCCTGGCAGTTCTTCACTCACCAGGCACTACGGACCCGTGACGTCTTACCATCCACACTCCCACACGCCCGGAACTCATATCTTCTTGTTGCCCTGACAGCGGCTCAACCCACCTCCTCATTTTTCGAGACATCTCCATCCTCTCGTCTTCAGAGAAGCATCATATTTTAAGCATCGTAGAAATTCTTATCTCCTTCTTATTCAGCATCTTTTTTAAGCTTGTCCTTCATTAACGAACTTCCCTCGAATATAATGAATGAATAGGGTAGACTGTGTCGCTTTGTTCTGTCCGCACAAAGGAATGGATCTGAAATGTAGGACGAACGTACCTACAATAAAATATAACAGGAAAAACCAACGGAGGTTCCTTATGATTGTGCAAGGAATTCGGAAGAGCATAACTTCGACTCTTGGCATTCATATCAGCGGGTCATACAGTCACAAAGGACTCCAAGAAGGAACAAATAGTACTGTATAATGTTAGCTCTCATTTTTTTTTTTCTGAAATAAGCCACATGCACTATTTAATCTAAAACAAGAGATGTAAGATAGTAAACGCGAAAACATTTTCTTCAAACAGTCATTACTTTATTCCATGCACTAAATTGACAATATAATACTTTACACAGGCACCGTGACTTCTTATTCTCCCGCGCTATCAATTCCTTACACATCCAGA
>NC_087155.1:5719191-5734191 GCF_035594125.1 Scylla paramamosain
TCCTTCTCCCAACATATACCTACATTTTTTTCTTTCAGTCCCGCTTTTACCGCTTCACTACACCTCACTACACCTGCCTCATCGCACACTTACCGCCACGCTACTCCCGCTGAATCCTTCCCGCCGTGCTTAGTCTCTTCCTGCTCCACTACTGTTGCAACCTCCCACTGCACCTGAGCTACGCCACCGCCACCCATTCCCCTCACTTACCTCAATCACGCCTCGATATTCCATCCATTCCACACCCCGCGCCTGCCGCCCTCCTTACCACAAATCTTCACCGTCCTACTTTACTAGTGAGTGGCCACGTCTTGATTTTATTTGAATGGATATCTGTCTATCTATTTATTTATTTGTCCCCCCCCCCTCTCTCTCTCTCCCCCCCTCTCTCTCTCTCTCTCTCTCTCTCTCTCTCTCTCTCTCTCTCTCTCTCTCTCTCTCTCTCTCTCTCTCTCTCTCTCTCTCTCTCTCTCTCTCTCTCTATGCAATCAATTACTATGTCTTTTATATGCGTACACCCATCCTTTTATGTAATAGGTGTACTTGCTTTTATTTAAGTGACAGGATGTACCACACAGTAGCTTCTTACCAGTCTTCTCCTCAGACGAAGTAATAAAGAAAACATATGCGTCAGCAATGACATTATTCTCCATTATTCTCTCATTCGTTATTTCTAACAGAAATAGTGGTAGACTGGCTCCACCACCCTTTCGTCCCTGCAAGGAAGAAGAAAAGCTAGAATTAATTAAGCTCCTGGAATGGAATCCGGACCGGCATGAGTACTGGCGTACCCCGAGACCGGTGTAAGGAATGCACGCTGGATAAATGTCGGCTTAGTCTGCTAACCTTTATTACATTAAATGGCTAATTATAGCATTTGCGAATTGCGTTTCGGAATATTTTCTTAAATTGGAATCCTAATTTAAACTGAGAAGCTATTTTTTTTAAAAATAAACTTGCACTGAACAGAAAAACACGTCTTTCTAATGTTTTGGTGGTGAAGGATGCTGCAGTGTCTTGAAAACCCCGTGAAATGTGGCGAGAACGTGACAGTACTACGAGCGGGGTGAGAAAAGTGGCAAATTATGCTCGCACACGCCATGGAACAAGGTGCGTACATCACGAGGGAGCTCACAGAACAATGCTAACACCTCTATTTATGCTTCTGAAAAGTCTGTCGTGTGGGGCGAACGTGAACAGGAAAGGAAGAACGTATGGTAACAACTCCGTAGGATGGAAATGGAAGAAGCTCAGACGACAGAAGGAGAATCCGACGAATATATTGCGTTTTACTTTCCCCCAGGAAGATAAAATAGAGTAGAAAAGGTTTCGGTGTAAAATTCGTTTCATGAATGCAACACAGCTCAGTTTGGCTAATTCAATTATTGTTTTGTCCTGCTGTGTGCTGCTGCCATCTTTCTCTCTGCGACCGGTAACGTTTTCGTAGTTACGTGGTAGTAATTGTGGTGGCAGTAGTAAAAATAGTATTTGTAGTAGTAGTAGTAGTAGTAGTAGTAGTAGTAATAGTGGTGGTGGTGGTAGTAGCAGTAGTAATAGCAGTATTAGTATTAGTAGTAGTAGCAGTAGCACTAGTAATAACAGCAGAAGTAGCAGCAACAGCAGTAATAGTAGTGGTAGTGGTAGTAGTAGTAGTAGCAGTGGTAGTAGTAGTAGTAGTAGTAGTAGTAGTAGTAGTAGTAGTAGTAGTAGTAGTAGTAGTAGTAGTAGTAGTAGTAGTAGTAGTAGTAATAGTAGTAGCGGCTGCAGCAACAGCAGTATCATTAGTAGTATTGGTGGAGGTGGTGGTAGTAGTAGTAGTAGTAGTAGTAGAAATAGTAGTGGGAGTGGTGGTGGTGGTGGTGGTGGTGGTGATGGTGGTGTATCAGTCGCATCAGTCATAACAGTTATCACCGTGTAATAAAATTTCACTTTTGTCTTGTCCTTGGCCCCAAACCATAATTTTCTAGTTATTTCCTTCTTAACAAAATAGTAAAACGTTATTTTGATACTAAAACTTTGCTTTTGTGGTTAGAACGATGAATTTACATTTTTGCCTTATTTCATTACTATTGGTTTTCATGTCAGGTAAAAAACCTTTGCAAAATCTCAATTGCTTACCTAATTGCTTTTGAAATGTTGCAAATAAGTTAGAACTGTGAAAGAAAGAATATAAAGTGTTCTAAAGATTTTTTAATTTTAATAAGATCATTCTTGAAGTGACCAGATCTAGCAAGAAATTTCTCATATTTAGAAGAATTTGCTTACATTTCAGAAGTCTTCCCAAATCTTCCAGAATGATCTAACAGACACTTTTAGAAGTTTTCTAGAACATTTTAGAACATTCTATTCAATGTAAACATTTCCAGAATATTTTAGAATTTTCTAGAATACAGCAGAAATATGTAGAAGTATCAAGAATTTTCTAGAATGATCCAGAATATTCTAAAGTAGATTCAAGAATATTCTAGAAAGACTGAGAACATTCTGGAACACATTCTAGAAAGACTAAGAATATTCTAGAGTACTGCTTGACAATATAAAAGTAGGGGCTTGCAGACCACCAATCAGTTCTGCTTTGGCTGCCTGAAAAGACACATCACAAGAGGTGAAATGGCATCAAGAGGCTGCAATCATTCTCCAGATGCATTCTGCTACACATGTGGTCAATTCATCAAGACAAGAGCAAAGACGTTCTCTGTGACAGCATCTGGAAAAATGTGTGAAACTTACAAAGCATATTTTGCTGTGGCAGTTGAGGACCAAGACAAAACCTGGGCACCTCATTTTGCTTGTGAACAGTGTAAGAGAACACTGGAAGGTAAAATAGCTGTTAATTTTTCAAAAGTAAAATCCAATTGAGAATTAAGAATGAAAATAAAATAAGTTTGACAAACTCATACTGTTGTTCTATTACAGGATGGTATAGAGGGGAAAACAGAGCCATGAAATTTGCTCTTCCCAGAATATGGCGTGAACCTACTGACCACTCAACTCACTGCTTTTTCTGCATGGTGGATCCTTCCAAACGCCGATCTGGGAAAAATGCACCTGCTGTTTTCTATCCAGACATTCCATCTTCCATTGCACCAGTGCCACACAGTGCTGATCTTCCTGTACCAGCTCCTCCAGAAAGAAGTCAACTATCAGAAGAAAGCAGCAAGTCAGAAGATGAGCTGAACAGAGAGGAAGACTGTGACATCACAGATACAGTTGTAGTTGAGAGGAATCCTTACTACCCAAACCAGAGAGACCTCAGTGACCTCATCAGAGATCTTGGTTTGACGAAGTCAAATGGTGAGCTTTTGATTTCAAGGCTGAAGGAATGGGAGTTACTTGATGACAGTGTGCAAGTGGCCAGCCAAAGAAAACGTCGCAGACATTTCTCCAGCTTCTTTGCAAAGGAGGACAGGCTGTGCTGCTGCAATTATGTATCAGGCTTGTTTGATGCTATTGGAATTGCTTGAAATGCAGATGAATGGAGACTCTTCATTGACAGCTCCTCCAAAAGCCTGAAAGCTGTACTTCTGCACAATGGAAACAAGTGTCCATCTCTGCCTCTTGCCCATTCTGTGCATCTTAAGGAGGACTACAGCAGTGTAAAGCTTCTACTGAAAACTTTGAACTACAACAAGTACGGCTGGGAAGTTATTGGAGACTTCAAGATGGTGGCTTTCTTGATGGGACTGCAAGAAGGTTTAACCAAGAATTCCTGTTTTCTTTGCCTTTGGGACAGTAGAGACACAGCAGCACATTACCAGAGGAAGCACTGGCCTCCAAGGACTGACACTACAGTGTCAGTCCTTGGAGTGTCAGTCAAACATTGGTGAATCCTCAAAAGGTTTTGTTTCCTCCACTACACATCAAACTGGGTCCCATGAAACAGTTTGTTGCAGCTCTTGACAAGGAGTCTGCTGCCTTCAAATATCTCCAAGACTTCTTTCCTAAGCTTTCAGAGGCAAAGGTGAAAGCTGGTATCTTCACTGGACCACACGTAAGGAAAATTATGGAGTGCTCAGAATTTCTACAGAAGCTCACAGAAAAGGAGAAAAAAGCTTGGGAGTGTTTCATTGCTGTAGTACAGAGCCTTCTTGCCAACAACAAGGCTGATAACTATATGGAACTGGTTGAAGCTTTAGTGAAAAGCTATGGTGAGATGTGATGAAGAATGTCCTTGAAGGTCCATATCCTAGATGCTCACCTCGACAACTTCAAGGAGAATATGGAAGCATATTCAGAGGAACGGAGGGAGCGCTTCCACCAAGATATAATGAGCTGTGAACAGAGCTATCAGGGACCCTTCAATGAAAACATGATGGGAGACTACACTGGGGGCTCACACGTGAAAGTGATTTGTTGTATTTACGCAAATCAAGAAAAACTGTTCATTTTTTAATCCTAAAAATTAGTTTCAGAAGTTTTAAAATATTTTCTTGTGTTATTTGAAGCTATGTTTTTTTTTCTGTCCAAAAATGGTGAAGAAGGTAAAATTTAGCTATTTTGGTGCAAAAAATCATTCTAAAAGCCACAAAAGCAAAGTTTGACAGGAATAATGGACATTTTCTATTGTTTTGCAATGAAAATAGTCGGAATATAACACTTGTTTGTCAAAGACAAAAATCGTGTTACATATATTCATCATTCATATATTTCATGCCACGTGCCCACGTGGCCAGCCTCAATCTATTTTAACCTTTCCTCCTCCCTATCGCGCTCTCAAGAGAATACCACACCTTCCCTACATTCCTGCCACTCCTTAGGGAAAACACCTACATGACCTTCCTGTCGTTCTCCCTGGTCATTGGCCAGAATAACGACCCCTACCGTTGGTCCCTTCACTCCATTTAGAGACAGCTTATTGGTCATTTCTTCATCTCAGATCCTGTAACCTGATCCATTTCTTCTCACATAAATAAAGCCTGTACAGATGGAGTTAGTTCAGAGAGAGATCGGACACAGTTCAAGTCGCGTTCATATCAGTTCAGAGTTCAAATCAGTCAGACAGAGAGAGTCAGTCCAGTGAGAGAGCACATCAGTATCGTCACGTCCGTCATAAACTGTCTCGGTATCACGCGTGTATGTCCTGTCCATCATTAAATCAAGAACTCTTATAACTTTGTGCTCTTTACTCTTACAATCAACCATAATCCAATCCACTACCCACCACCTCCACGCTACCAACAATATCAAACTACTACCAGGTCCTCCAGAGTAATCACCACCATACCAGGAATCTCTTCAGTACAGTGGTGACCAAAAACTCATCGATACAGTGGCGGCAAACAACCTAACCAAGACAGTTGCGGCAACGGAGTGGCAAGAATGTTACGGAAACAGAGTGGTACTAGCAGCAGCAGCAGTAGTAATAGTAGTAGTAGTAGTAGTAGTAGTAGTAGTAGTAGTAGTAGTAGTAGTAGTAGTAGTAGTAGTAGTAGTAGTAGTAGTAGTAGTAGCAGCAGCATCAGCAGCAGTAGTAGTAATAGTAGTAGTTATTGTAGTAGTAGTAGTAGTAGTAGTAGTAGTAGTAGTAGTAGTAGTAGTAACTATTATTGTTGTTCTTATAATGGTAGTAGTAGTAGTAGTAGTAGTAGTAGTAGTAGTAGTAGTAGTAGTACCTAGTAGTAATTATTATTGTTGTTGTTATAATGGTATTATTATTATTATCATTATTATTATTATTATTATTATTATTATTATTAGTAGTAGTAGTAGTAGTAGTAGTAGTAGTAGTAGTAGTAGTAGTAGTAGTAGTAGTAGTAGTAACAGTAGTTATTCTTATTGTCATTGTTGTTATAATGATAGTAGTAGTAGTAATAGTAGTAGTAGTAGTAGAAGTAGTAGTAGTAGTAGTAGTAGTAGTAGTAGTAGTAGTAGTTATTGTTGTTGCTGTTATAATGGTAGTAGTAGTGGTAGTAGTAGTAGTAGTAGCAGGCGTGCGCTTTTGTTTTTCATCTCGTGGGCATCATCCCCATGCGACTCGGCAGAAATGTACCGTCCTCACGGACCTCTGAACTTCCCGAATACCGTGATGCTGATCGTGCGGAATAAATGCAGCAGATATGGAGCCTCGTCTGTGCAATATACGAGTCTTTAAAACTATGGAATCATTTTGAACACGGTGAGTTTTTAGTTTTCCTCTGTCCTATAAATGTCACTCTAATAAATGAGTCCCCTGATGGTTCGGGGGACGCAAAAATTTTTCACCAACAATATTCATTTCACTATTATGAGGCTTGTGTCACCATATATGTATCGGCATATTGGTTTTCAGTGTCACGTAAATGTTTCACGCTATTCACTATTCAGCTGTTTTGACCAATTAATTCATGAAAAGCTGTCTTTAATATAGGGAGGTGAGCAATAGAATACAAAGTGGGTATTTTTCTCCCAACGCCTGAGAGGAGCTTTTGGGACGGTAGAGAGGAGACTTGGAAGAATGTCGTGAAAGATATAGGTGAGTGTTTGGCTCAGAGTACTTCGAAGGCCTCGAGCACATCCAAGCGAGGGTGTTGGATGGGGTAGAGGGGGATTCTGGCGAAAGATTCCAGTAGTGTCGAGCTTCTAGGGCCTGGAAGTGCTTCAAAGGATAACCCAGCCTTTGTACTCCTTTGAAACGATGGCGGCAGGCATAGCGGCAGGTGTAGGAGAGTGCTCAAGGAGGGGGTCAGACTGCACCAGCTGCCACGCTACAAGTCTTGCTCTTTAATATGTATGGAAATGAGTACTGAAAAGATTATGTAGTACAAGTAAGAGTGAACTTCTATTTTTTTTTTCGTTTTTTCAGTAGAGGGGAAAAATGATACTGAATAAACGAAAAACAAAGAAGTGGAATGAAATATTCCAGTATTACTATTCCTGTTAGTAATGATAACGACAGTAAAAATGGCAATGATAAAAGCAACTATAATGATGTTGTTGTTGTTGTTGTTGTTATTGTTGTTATTGTTTTTGTTGCTGTTGTTGTTGCTACGAATAATGATGGAAAAGAAGGAGACAGGCGGGCAGCAGAAAAAAACAAAAACAGTATGCGACGAATGAGAGACAAGACGGAAATCAGCTTGGTCATGAAGCTCGCAAGACCTTTTTAATGAAACCTGAACCCATGGAATGATGCTCACCACACTAATTGGCTGCGTCCCCCACAGCCTCATCACCACTACCACCACCAACACCACCACTACCACCACCACCATGACTACCTTCGCCATTACAGGAAGACCAGCTTACCGTCCTCTTCCATTAAGCAGCAGAGTCCACGCGCTGATTACGGTCAAGCGTTCTAGATGGTGGTGTTTTACGTGTGTCGCCCCAGTATTCTTGTTCCGGTGAATGCTTCTGCTGCTTCTCTCCAACCGTAGTTTCCGTTTCCACATGTTTGTTTGTTGATTTTCTGTAAAGATGGAAAACTGGATCCTGAAAAAAAGGGACTGAAAGAGATACGTGTAAGAAGACTGCACAGAGAGGCGCGCGCACACACACACACACACACACACACACACACACACACACACACACACACACACACACACACACACACACACACACACACACACACACACACACACACACACACACACACACACACACACTTTCTGCCACAATATTTTTCTCCAAGAAGTATCGGTCTTTCCTGTGTGCCAGTCCAGTACACACACACACACACACACACACACACACACACACACACACACACACACACACACACACACACACACACACACACACACACACACACACACACACACACACACACACACACACACACACACACACACAGAGGCAAGCGCATCCTGCTTCTTTGTGTGTGTGTGTGTGTGTGTGTGTGTGTGTGTTCGAGCTTCTCTGCTTACCTTTGCATATCTCTCCGTCTATCTGTTTGTCTTTCTTTGTGTATCTTTTATGGTTTATGGCTCTGGAAATATCCGATTGTCCAACTTGGCAAAAAAAAAAAAAACAAAAAAAACGCAAATACGAATCTTGCAACGAATAAAAGAAAATCAGTACATGAGACTTGTGTTACAGTTGGATCTTGACCTCTGCTAGTCATGCAGTGATGCGAATATAACACGCACGGCACAGGAGGTCTAACGAAAATTACGAAGTTCTTTATGTCCTCATGGAATTTGCAGCTCGTCCATTGTAATTCCTGCTTTCTCTCTCTCTCTCTCTCCTTTCTCTCTCTCTCTCTCTCTCTCTCTCTCTCTCTCTCTCTCTCTCTCTCTCTCTCTCTCTCTCTCTCTCTCTCTCTCTCTCTCTCTCTCTCTCTCATTACGTCTCCCAGAGGATAATAAGTTTTCCTTACTTGTTGTATTTGCGTAACTTCGTCAGACATCGTTAGAGAAAAGTTGCTTCTTCAATTCCATGACTCGTATCTGAACTAATGAAGTGCAGACATCGGCAGCGTAAAATTACTTTACTCAGAGGAAATAAACTTATCATGAGTCTCCTAAACAGGTTGCCTGAACTCTCAGAAATATAGTGAGTATTTACGAAAAGGTTCTGAGTTTCTGAATCCAACACTGAATCATCGTGGCTTTATACCCGTAACTCAATATACGGCAGGAGTCTCTCTCTCTCTCTCTCTCTCTCTCTCTCTCTCTCTCTCTCTCTCTCTCTCTCTCTCTCTCTCTCTCTCTCTCTCTCTCTCTCTCTCTCTCTCTCTCTCTCTCTCTCTCTCTCTCTCTCTCTCTCTCTCTCTCTCTCTCTCTCTCTCTCTCTCTCTCTCTCATACTCCAGCTACACAAGTGACTGGCAGCTTTGGGAGGCAGTCCACGACGCCTCGGGGGGCAGCGTGGTGCAGAGGGAACGCGCCCTTACAGCACACCAATCATAGACAGTATTGGGGTTTGATCTAAATTAATATATGAATGTTTGCTTTTACAGTTTGGAATATTTATTTAACTTCTCTCTTCTGCGTAACTTCTTTACCATCACGTAATCTCCGGAAGTATCTTCATTCTCCTAAGATTTATATGTTTGATGTGTTAACCATGTGGAAAAAAATATCGTATTAGGATGAATATTTTGCAGCTGATTACCAGTGTGTTCATTGCATTGATATATATATATATATATATATATATATATATATATATATATATATATATATATATATATATATATATATATATATATATATATATATATTTATGATGAAGTGGACGCGAACTCATTCGTAACTCTCCCAATCAGTATACTTCATGACCTAGTATTGTCTCCTCTGCGAATACTGCCCAAGCCCCTCAGGGAACACGCCGCCTCTTAGGCAGTAGATCCTCGGCGTCGCAGGGGATATATGCCTCAGTTGTGAGGCTCCGTGTAATTGGTGTAGTTGATGAGTGTGTCTGTATATCAACGACGAGGACTTGTGCTAGGATACTGTAGGATAAAAATTCACAAAAGTAGAAGATTGATTCATTGTAATTTTTTTTTTTATTATATTTATGATGAAGTGAATGAATTTGTTATGAATTAGTTCGCAGAATACAATATGAATATGAAATTAATTTGGTAGTGACGACTAAGAAAAAAATAAAGAATAAGAATGAGCTGAGTCAGTACAGTCAAGATGGATGATGAAATTCATGGTAAAGAAGCAGTGCTTCTTACAAATGACGAGCGGTACAAAGACAGTCAATTTAGAGAAGTGGTTTTGGACCTTAAGTAAGCGAGGGAAATTTTTTGGGTGCGCCACTGTTCTCAAAATAGTGGCGATTTCTTGAATGAAACATCTGACAAATTAATTCATGCCTATTAGAGTAGACTTCCACTTTAATTCATATTTAGCAAGTTAATTGCACAATAACCTACATTAAGTTAATATGAAAAATTTACTGGCCATGTATTTCCTCATATTCTCGGTGATAGGATACCGCACCTCAATGGGCAAACTTTACAGAACACAATAAATGTTGAGAACCAACGTACTCGTACAAGTAAAAAATAAACTAATAAATAAAAAAAAAATAATAAAAAGAAAAGTATTAGGTGATAACAAAAAAAAAAAAAAAAGATCAATCATCAAAGCAACATACAAGGGAATAATCAGGAGCTGCACACATTCTTACAACAATGCCATTCACAAGGAGAATAAGTAACATATATAATACAACCGAGAATGCAAGTGCTGCACCGGCATGGCGACCACATTTTAAAGAAATTGGAAAAATAAAAATAGAAAGAGGGACTACGGGACCGCAAAAAGTACTAAGTTCCAAAAGGATGATCTATTTAGGGAGAATGGAAAAGTTGGAGTTATCTACCATATGACAAAAGCAGAGAAGAGTTTTAATTGTCACGTTCAGAACAGTCAGAGAACTGGAACGAGTGTGACAAAAAAAAAAAAAAGGCGTAATGAGAGAGGGAGAGAGTGGGAGAAATGATCATGCATACAAGATAAACGCTCGAGTAATAAAAGCACTGATACCTGAAATATTAAGGGGACGTAGGTGAGAAAGAACGTTCGTGAGATCAAAATCAGATTATACAAATGGAGATGTTTGTGTGTAGATGGGAACGTAGCCTAAGTCGTGCCTACAATAACGCACACACACGCACATACACACACACACACACACACACACACACACGTCAATCAATCACTGGAGATTTCATCCATTAAGTTTACGTGCAGCGGTGCCTCACGTTTTTCCTCTCTTTCTGAACTGTCTCGCCGAGTGGACACATGAGCCGCGGCAACAGGAGGCAACTTTCCCCGTCTGGTACATTATTTGGATTTACCGTGGGAACCACAGCGACCCATTAGCCTCACTAGATTCCACATTAGCCAGATAGAGCCATAGAAGGCCTGCTATTGCCCCTCCCACACCTGGCCCGCCGCGGGAGTTAAGGAAGCTCCGCCATCACCACGAGCGAGCCTCCATTAAGCCTTCAGTAAGTGGCGGGGCGGCAATCCCTTTGATTACTCCAGTTCTGTACGCCTTGCCGATTGAGCTTCCTCCGTGCATCAGACCTGAGCAATTGACTCTCCTTCCCTCTCGTGTGTGTGTGTGTGTGTGTGTGTGTGTGTGTGTCTGTGTATGAGAGGATGGGTAGGTGGGTGACTATATATGTGTTCATGTGGATGGGCGGATGGTTGTTTAGGTGAGTGGGTCTGTGTTTCTGAAGTCAATCCAGTTGCTTTTGTGCCTCCACCTAGCCCCGCCCCTCCCCCCCCAAAAAAAAAAAAAAAAAAAAAAAGACTCAGCAATAAGTAATAACTAACATAATTTTCTTAGCTATCTCTTTCTTGCGCTTCCCTGAGTAATGGTTAATTCTTCAGTTTTTTTTTTTTTTCTTATAAACGTGTTCTGTCAGCCCGAAGACAACACAAACGCACACTTGTCTGCACTTCCACCTTTAACGATGATCTTTCCCTCCCCGAGGACCGCGCTACTACTGAAGGGAGTCAAGCTCGAGCAAACCGTATTAGTGAGACAATTAACTGAACTCGCGTAGTTCAATTTAAGTTCGTTCTCGTCCTCTCTCCACCTGATCTCACCGCGACCCTTGCGCTCCTGTCACCTTAATTAATGGAGGTAATTTATCACTGGTTATAGTTTACTTGTACCCTGTCATCTTTGTCTTCAAGAGTGACCAGCGAGGAAGAGTTATGGAAAACATGGCCATGCTGGGCTCTGATGTCACACCTTGTTCATCTCAGAAAACAAGATGGAAAGATTATCATAAAATAAGAATATGATAAATGATAAAAGCGCTCTTTTATTAAATGGCTCCCCTGGTCGTGTATGATTTAAACTGGAGCATTAAGAATAATCTCGTCATAAACAAACTTGTGCAGTAAATTACTACCAAGTTATGACGAAGGGTTCGCGAGGCTGTTGCAGCTTCACCCCTGGTGTTATTGTTTTGTGAATACCGACAATCTTGAACAACCAACCAGTGTTTAAACCTTTGCTTACCACCTCGACTTTCGCTGAGTGACTGATATTTAGTTATATATGGAAATTACTTAACATACATTCTCTCAAAGTAGCGAAGAATTATCCAAAGCGCTAACATTTATTAATAATTCTTTATCCTCAGAAAAAAAATAAATAAATAAAAATAAACGGTAAGCAGAAAACTACTTTAATGAAATGATCTTATTGTTGGAATGGTGAAAAAAAAAAAAAAAAGGAATAACTGCGTATATTTTTTTTTCCAGCCCCATGTTTTATTAGTGTGACCCAAGAGAGAAGAGAGACGCCGTGCATTATTTCCCTGGATCTGGCTCACTGTAAAGACGACAGTTTAGCAAAGTGTGTGCTGAAATAACCTGAGGTATAACATTTCTCACACACATCTCTATCCTTTGTTTCTTCCGCTGCCCGCTTATCAAGATACGGTTTCCACAGTCAAGCTCCGGCATACAAATCTATTAAGCCTTACAATGATTCACAGAAGTGTTGAGAGCTGAGAGTGAATCGAAGTGTTACTATGGTTTCAAAATGAACTCAATTCGCTGTGGTCCTGCAGTCGTGGTACACAGGAAACCGGCGAGCGTGAATGGGCGGGCGGGACGCGGTGCGGAAGAAGGCTGGGCTGGGGTGTTTTGAGGCTGCGGGCCGAGTTAATATATCACTGTCACAAACTTGTGGAATACATTTCTTTAGGGAGATACGGCCCAAGAAATATGGTCCATCACAGCTGTTTTTCGTTTAGGTGAGGACGCAATCTGACTACTTTTTGTTGCGCAGCCTGCGCGTGACATGAAAGTCAATGGTCTCTTTGTCCATAATCTATAATGTTTAGCTTTTTTTTTTATTGGAAAGTTTATCGACAATTTTCGTCCACATTTGAATATTTTCTGCCTTATTAAATAAAAGCTATCCCATTCGCTTCTCCTTTTCCTTCGAGATGTATATAGATGCAGTGAGAGACATGCCGTCATTATCACAAGGCCATGCCAAGAGAGTGAGTCATCGAGCGTTTGTGCACCACATGATGACCATACTTCATGTCACTACACCAGGAGATACTCACAATGGAAGCATACAACAGAATTTAATATTCATTGTATTTAAAGTGCTCAAAGCATGAGAAGTCAGGTGAATTATGAAAGCATCTGAAAGCAATGTGAAGCTCAACATAATCACAAATTGCACGAAAGCCTCATAGGAGGATATACTGTAAACTAAGACAATAATGAGTTGAATAATATATTTCAGGATGCAAATGTGCTGATAGTAATAGCAGTGCCGGGTTTAACGTAAGTTCACATACGTTAGAATCCTTACTCTTTATTTGCAAGTTGCAACACGGGAATGCTGAAATAATCCACACGTTGCAATGACGGTCTCACTGGGCCTGCAAGGTGCAATACCCACCCAATCTTGCTCCTCCATCCCTCCCCCGCCCCACCCAGCTGCTCCCTCGAGGCTTCACTCCTGATTGGCTTCACCAGAGTAAACAAACTAGACGGGTCGGAGTTGCCACCTACCAATTCACGCTCCCTTCCTTGAAAGGGCAGTTCTCTCCTTCACTTTAATCCAAATGTGATCCATTTCAGTGAGAACTTTTATTCGACTTTAAGTTAACCTCAAAGAATCCTACCAGAAGAATGAGATTGATCCTTAAGGCGTCTCTGTGCCCCTGTAACATAAGGGTGAAGTTCGAGTCCTCGCTCAACGCTGGTATTATTGGTTTTATGTAAGTGATCCCCGAGCAATCACGTGTAAATTAAGTTCTGACCACCGCCACGGGTCTCTGCTACTGCCCAGCTGTGTCACTCAAGTCATCGCAGCATGCTGAGGTGGTAGTGAGATTAGCGTGTCTAATAATGGCGATGGTTGTGGTGTTAGTGGTGGTGACACTAGTGATGTGCTTGTTGTAATTTGTGAAGATTATAGTGGTAGATGTACTTGTATAGGATGAAGATAATGATGTTATGGCCATATTAATGAGATGGTTATAGCGAGTGATAGCAATTCTCTCGATGACTATGATGTAAGTCTTCGTAAGAGATGTGGGTAAGGGAAGGATGCAGTGGTGGGCAGAGGGCAATGCGGGTAGTGGGACAAGTGAATTGATGATGGTCGTGAGAATGACTGCCGACAAATGTTGACAAAAAAAAATGGAGCTACATAACTTGCATATCAGTAACGCTTCACCGTCATCGAAATGTTATAATGGTGTCTGTAAGCGTTATTGGTTTTATTATGCAGATAAGTAATGATAAAAAAAAGTCACTTACATATATGAAGAAAATATCGAATCATGATTTTTTCTTGAAACACCAGATAAGACTGTTGCATATAGGTGGCCTTGTAATTAATGCGCTCAGCCAGTGACCAAAATATAATCGTGTATGGAGATTTGTCACATTTAAATAATATTCCTTGCTCACAACCAATACTATATGAAAATTATTGATCCTTACGCTGTGAAAGACTTATTGCGATCGGCTTAAGGAGTTGTTATTCCTGTGAGGTAGCTTCCTAAGGCCTACATTGGTGCTCGCTGAGTAGGATGACACTGCAAGGAAAAACTAATATTAGACTACATGAAAACGACTTACTCATCTCAAGGACCCGAGATTAGAAGATAGAGAATAAAAAGCATGTGACTGTGTGTGTGTGTGTGTGTGTGTGTGTGTGTGTGTGTGTGTGTGTGTGTTGAAGATGCACATGTTCTCGTTGTGATAGTGAGGATAATAATGAAGAGAAAATTTCGTCTACATTACTACACCAAGTGATTCTTATGTTCCTGTTTCTCTTTTTGTTCTTCAGGTTCTCAAAGTTATCAATTAAATACGTAGCCATTTTTTTCCATGTGCATAGTGAAACATTTAAAGTTGATATGGGCTATAACTTTTAACTGATATGTAATGTTTGTTGTGAGAGCGACCAGTTCACGACGACATTCAGTCCGCTACACAGGCACGCATTATCTTTACGGTCTAAACCATTAGTCCTGCCAGCACCCTAACAACACCACATACTCCTGACTGTGGCCTATTATTCATGTTATCAGTGAGTGGTCACGCGTATGTACACTCGAGTC
>NC_087155.1:5739191-5746691 GCF_035594125.1 Scylla paramamosain
GCTGTTTGTACTTTTGTAAAAAGATTATAACACGTAAGTAGGTATCACTTCGAGAATGAAACATTTTAGGACAGCTGCACACAGGTAGCGAGAAACTATAACTCGTTCTTGTAAGTAAGGCATCTCGGTGATTGTGATTAGGGGGGGAGAATATCTTTGGCAAACGTACTCGAAATTTTGATGCTGATAAGGAGCAAGCACTTTAAATGCAGTCGGCTACTATCGCACGTGAGACAACAACACTTCTTGACCACATACATGAACCTCGCGGGCACTGAAATATACAGCAAAATGTAAAATGTGACTGCGTTTTGAAAAAGTAGTAGTATTAGTACCGAAGAGATAAAGGAAAAGAAAACATCACTAGTGTGAGATTATTTTCACACTCATTCAGCGAGTACTAAAGTGGAAAACACGGAGAGCATCTGTCATAAACATAGCTGTAAACCTCCCCCCGCCCCCTCCCCCCTCAGAAAAAAAAAAAAAAAAAAAAAAAAAAATATATATATATATATATATATATATATATATATATATATATATATATATATATATATATATATATATATATATATATATATATATATATATATATATATATATATATATATATATATATATATATATATATATATATATATATATATATATATATATATATATATATATATATATATATATATATATATATATATATATATATATATATATATATATATATATATATATATATATATATATATATATATATATATATAGCTTTGTGGACATAATAGATCAGTTACGGATTTTGTGCAGTAGTGTCCTTGAAGCTAATGTTGGAAAACCCAAAGGAAAAAAAGGGAAAAAGGATGGTACTTCGGCAGAATAAAAAGACTTCTTGACGGTCAGAAAAAGAAGTGGAGCTGACAAGATGAATATCCCTCGATTACCTTTGTTAGATAATGCTGTGTGAATAGAGCTACAAATAATGGGACGAGATCTCAGTACATTGGGGTATGGAGTCCCTACGGAGGGTCACCAGCTGCGTAATGAGGATCTTTTTACAATGCTTGGTTTCACGGGAAATCATTAAGGGAAGTTGAACTGTCTTTTTTTTTTTCAGGTCTTTCCCTTTTCAAATGTCTCTTTCTTTTTTTACTTTATATTTTCAAATCTTTCTTTTTCTATTTTATCTTTCAAAATCATTCTACTTTTTTGTACTTTCCTTGTTCAGATCTTTTTTTTTCTTACTTTCCTTTTTAATTTTTCTTCAGATAAGAAGTGAGGGCAGATGCGTGTTTAACTTTCTCTGGAACACTTGAAGAGAGAGGAAGAGGGCAAGCTAGGAAGAAGCGTGAAGGAAAGGAAAGAAGAGGAAGGGAAGGGGAGAGCAAGGTTAAATAAGGGAAGGGTAAGGTTGTGGTGAGAGACGGAGCAAAGTTACCGGAAATGAGAACTGATCACAGAGTTCTTTCCCTCTTCTCCTCCTCATCATTCTTTTCTTTATCCTTCTTCATTTCCTTCATCACTTCCCGCTCTTCCCCCCTTTCGTTTTCTTCTTTCTCATCTTGTTCTCACCAATATCTCCTCTTCCTCTTCCAGCTCTTCCTTCTCCTCATCTCCATTTTTATCATCGTTCTCTGTCTCGTCCCATTTATTTCTTCTTCCTCCTCCTCTTCATCTCCCTTTATATCATCGTTCTCCGTTTCCTCCTATTTCTCTTGTCTTCCTCTTGCTCTTCCTTCTCCTCATCTCCCTTTTCAGCATCTTTTTTCCGTTTCCTCTTATTTTCTTCCTGCTTCTCCTCCTCCTTCTCACCTCCATCTTTATCATCATTCTCTGTTTCCTCCTACTTCTCTCTTCTTCCTCCTCCTCCTCGTTCTTCTTTGTCATCATGATCCTATGTTTCCTCCTCCGATTTCCCTCTCTCTCTCTTCCTTCTCGTTTTCCTTTTCCTCCCGCCGCTGCTTCGTTTCCTCCTTATCTCCCTCCCGGCCACAGAGTTCCTCCCGCCACCGTGATCGTGTCCCTCCACATAAATCCCGCCATTGTTCTCTCCTGCGTGACATAACTCACTCTCAAACTTCCTTCTCCCCCTTTGTCTTCTTTCTCTTTTCTTCTTCTACATTCTCCTTTCCTTCGTCAGTCCTGTCCTTCTTGTGTTCCTTCACCTTCCTTTTTCTTTTTTTTTATCTTTGGTGTTATTTTTCATACTATCATTTGTTTTTGTTTTCTTTTTTTTTCACTATTTTTGTTTTATTGCAATGCATCGTCATTATTTCTACCACCGCATTGTCATCACCATCGTCGTTCTCCTCCTTTCGCTTTATTTTCCTTCCTTCTTTTCAATCTCCTCTTATCTTTCCACCTAATCATTCTCTTCCACCCTCTTCTTCTCTTCCTTCCAACTACATTTTCATTTCCTATCTCTCCACCCTGCTTCTCTTCCTCCACCTCCTGCTCATTTTCCTCCTTTTTTATCGTACTCATCATATTTCTTCATCTTCTCCTCCTGCCTCTCCTCCTCCTCCTCCTCCTCCCTCGTCTTCTTTTTACTTAATGTCCTGTGTCTCTTTGTTTCCATCAACCTTTACCTCATATTTCTCTTTTATTATCTTAGGTAAGTTTTCTTTACATCTGGATATGTGTAAGTAGAGAGAGAAAGAGAGAGAGAGAGAGAGAGAGAGAGAAAGAGAGAGAGAGAGAGAGAGAGAGAGAGAGAGAGAGAGAGAGAGAGAGAGAGAGAGAGAGAGTGTGTGTGTGTGTGTGTGTATTTATTTGTCTTTGTTTCTGTTCATTCACGATAATATTGAAATGTCTATAAAAAAAATTGCTTCACTAATCATCAGCTCTTCTCTCTCTCTCTCTCTCTCTCTCTCTCTCTCTCTCTCTCTCTCTCTCTCTCTCTCTCTCTCTCTCTCTCTCTCTCTCTCTCTTTCATGTACGTTAGCATTTTAACCGTGTTTTGGTGCAGCAGCCCAACAATAAATATACTCAAAAGAATGAATGTTTCCCTTGCTATTTTGCAGAGCCTACCACCACCACCACTACCACTGCTACCACCACCACCACCACCTGCACCTCTACCTTCGCCCCTCCCGCCGCCCTGCCCGCCGCTGCTGCTCGGAGGGTGTTCGTGCGTGGCATGGAGTTTTTAAGGTTTGTGAGAGGTATTTTTTCTCTGTTCATTTCGTGTAGAGTTTATTGCTTTGTTCTGAAGTTTTATTGTGATTCTAATTGCTCAGGATTATTCGCATGAGGTAAATTTTTACTGTCTTGTTGCTTTGGTTTGTGGCTTTTCGTTCCCTGATTCTTTTCCCTGCGAGTCCATGCTTCTTCTTGTTTGTTTTTTTTTTTTTACGCCAAGGCTCCGTTTCGTTTTATGTAATAAGGTTAGAGTTTGATGGGGAGGCGGTAGGTGGTATGTCATGTCCAAGGGCCCCATTTTTATCGCTTCAGTATGTAATAATCAAAGATGATGTGTTAATGAGTAGATCCGGAATCTGAAATGAAAAGTGATTTGCTGTCACTGTGTAGTTATGTTAGTCACTCAACCTCCTTCTGTGTGATCAATGCGACTCTAATATATCGATTGTCATTGGTAGATTGGTCAAGGCGTTGAGTGCGTAGAACTTGAAAAGAGTCCGGTTTGTTGATTAATGTTAACTTACGTGTGAAAGGCGATACTCACAAAACCTAATATAAAGTGATCCTTTTGTAATCATTAACACAGTGAGCGATGAGTACGTTCCATTGTGTCTGATAATTTTAAATAAGGTACATAAATCTTGGTATCATGTATGATAGTATAATTTTCTGAGGTAAATAGGCAAAATATTTAGGAAAAGCATAAACCGTTAGCAAAATATGTTTATACTTCATTAATATCAGATATGTGAAAGATAAAATACCATAAATTCATTGATAAGTACTGTCCATAAGAAAGTATGAAGAAAAACAGCATTTTACAAAATAATGTAATCATGAATACGATTACAAAAAAAAAACAAAAAAAACATGCAATTAAAAAGTCTTTGATTCCCTTTTTTTGAAACTTAGCTGCACAATCAGGGCCGTGTGTACCCCGCATTTTCAGATGGTTTAATGTGCTTTGCATAATTCTGGATAGATTGATCAGTACTTCCTCGAAAAAAGGAGGTGCTCGTGAAGGGAAGAGATAGTTGATGAAGGTGAGTGAAGGAACTATGCTGGAATAAATGAGGGTAGAAGAAAAAGATGGATGGAGGAAGGGAGGGAGAAAGGGAAGAATGGTCACGTGAGTGTGAAAAAGAGCAGTTCCTCTTCAATCTCCCGAGCGTCACAGCACACAGTAATCTGCCTTGCTCTGTGTTCCCATCTCCCATCACGCAAACACTTCAAGAGGGGAGCGAGTATCGGACCACACCAGCGACTAAATTGGCTTCGGTTCTTTTGAAACAATTACTCTCCTCTTCAGTCTTTACCCAACAGTAGATAGTGAGCGTATTTTTGTTCAGTTTACTTTGTGGTCATTTAACTTTTAAGCTCTCTCTCTTTCTCTTGTGAAAATAGTCATAACTTGAAAATAAATAACTTGAAAATTTTTGTAAACAGTGTGGTACTTCTTGAGATATATATATATATATATATATATATATATATATATATATATATATATATATATATATATATATATATATATATATATATATATATATATATATATATATATATATATATATATATATATATATATATATATATATATATATATATATATATATATATATATATATATATAATGTTTCTCAGCTCATCCAAGTAATCATGTTCGCTTTGACATGGAAGTATTTTTAACAATTTCCTTATACATAATGTGCATTCTGTGAATAATTTTTTTTTTTTTCTGGTATTAATATAACCATTTCTATATCAATAGAACCAACCTACTGGAATTCGGTGCACTTTGAAAAACGTGAATTCATATATACGACAATGAAACGTGAAAAAGCGAAACAATTGGAAAGTCGTCAAACCAGTAATTAAAGAACACTGAACAATTTATAACGAATCAATACAATACACTCGCGGAGGACGTAAAAGTGTGAAGACTGGCAGAGGAGCGGAGCGCTCCAGCACAGGAATGCCGCGGCGATAAAAACACTGCAATGTACCGCGGTAATTTGATTTGTCTTGTTTGTGGTGTGTATTGAGGGACTTATTTCTCTCTGACAACACATGGGAGGATGCGAGGATGTGAATAGAAAGAGAGAGAGAGAGAGAGAGAGAGAGAGAGAGAGAGAGAGAGAGAGAGAGAGAGAGAGAGAGAGAGAGAGAGAGAGAGAGAGAGAGAGAGAGAGAGAGAGAGAGAGAGAGAGAGAATATATATAGGCAGTATTTTTATGAAGAAATGGATAAAATATGTGGTAAGAAAATGACACACACACACACACACACACACACACACACACACACACACACACACACACACACACACACACACACACACACACACACACACACACACACACACACACACACACACACACACACACACACACACACACACACACACACACACACACACACATAAACATAAACATGCATACATATACCTAACTGCCTGCCTACTTACCTACACACATATATACATATACATATACATACATACATGCATACATATATGCATACATACATACATTCATATATAGATTCATACATACATACATACATACATACTTACATGACTAGCTCTTCCATTACAATCTCAAATGTGAGATTTTTTGGTAAGGTGTGTAGTTGATATGACCTTTTTGTATTCAAAGGGAGAAAATATTGTAAAATTGTCGAGACCCCATGAATGTGCGTGACAGGCCTGATGTTCCGTGTTAGATCAGGTAACGAACAGAAAAAAAAATGGTTTTGTAATCACTGTCCTATACTGTGCATCACTGTGTTACATTTTTACGTAGACTCATCAAGAAATCAGTGCGTTTTGAATAATTACATGTATATATATATATATATATATATATATATATATATATATATATATATATATATATATATATATATATATATATATATATATATATATATATATATATATATATATATATATATATATATATATATAAATCTTTAAGGTAATAGTCTAATAGTTTTCCGTTAATGAGCATTAATAATATGAACGCTACGAGTTATTAGGTTCAATTCTGTTTCATTGACTTCACCACTCGCAGCCTCATCTCCAGGGTGACGGGCCTCCACTGTCTACTGCCCGTAACCAATGTCTACCGTATGTGTGTATGAAAGGTATACACTTGTGCACCGTAAAGCATATCAAGTTTATATGGGGAAGATGTGTTTACTTATGAATATGTCGTTGTTCTTCGCTCTAATCTATTTATAACTCGAGCCCTTATATCTTTACCATTTGTCGTCATTTTGTTTCGTGTATACCTGTATAGACCTTCACCAGAAAATAAGTTGTTGCAAGCCCGGTTAAATCTGTATGTGTCCGTCACCTGGGGAACCTGTGCTATGTTTGGAGGCAGCACTAACGGAGTGCCCGGGAGGATAAATCTTTATTGCCCGATGAGGGAACCATTAGGGGCAGCGCAGATCACAGCTCAGTCCTCTCTGATCGGATCATGAAAAATGCAGTTTCACTCACAAATAACTTGGTGCAATTTGAAATATATTTTATATGCGTCTTAATTTCATTTTTATTATTATTATTATTATTATTATTTTTTTTTTTTTTTATAAAAGCATTTTGTCACCATGGCAATCTCACTGCAAACATTCACACTCGAGGTCTTCATGCCGGCAGCCGCTGGCTCGATATTCTCGTAGTATTCAACTTTTTTTTCCTGTTTATTTTTGTACAGTCTATTAAGAGAGACATTATAAACAATCTGTTTATTGTTCAAAGGTTTCTGATTTGTTGGAAATAGGAGGTGGAAAGACAAACATTTAAGAGACACTCCTCTTAAAGAGGCAACAGTGAAACTAATCAAAAGCAAGGTCACCTCGCAACACCTGTCTTTCAGCCTAGCTACACTTTACAGTCCTGCCACTCCTGATAGGTTTGTGCTCCTGTAAATGCCATCCAAATTCATAACGACTTCTATCACGAAATGATCTTTGAATATTTAACACATTGTGGAAGACGACATTGAGAATATGCTATTTATTTATTTTTCTATTTATAATATGCTTATTTATTTATTTATTTTACTTAACGGTAGTCATGCACATGAATACACGTTTGCATTTGTAAGCCTTTGCTGCAGAGTACGGGGCGAGGGACTGAGGGAGCCTTTTTAAGTTCTTATACACGCTAAAGTAGCTAATTGACTCTAACAGACAATTTAAAGCGCCTACCTCGTCCTGCTGGTAGGAAAAAAAAAAAATAACATACAGAGCTTTAAATTGGTTTGGAGTTCCTTTCAAAACTTGGCCAAAGCCCGCATTAGATGTGTCTGTCGCGTCGGTCCCGCGTGGCCTCTCCCAGCGCTGATTGGTCCATTCAGA
>NC_087155.1:5751691-5754191 GCF_035594125.1 Scylla paramamosain
CAAGTCTATTCCTTACTTGATTTTTTTGTGGTCATTCATAAGTTTATCCATTGTTCTGAGGTACGAGAGAGAGAGAGAGAGAGAGAGAGAGAGAGAGAGAGAGAGAGAGAGAGAGAGAGAGAGAGAGAGAGAGAGAGAGAGAGAGAGAGAGAGAGAGAGAGAGAGAGAGAGAGAGAGAGAGAGAGAGAGAGAGAGAGAGAGAGAGAGAGAGATGATCCATTAGCTGTGGAAGAAGGGGAAGGTGGAAATTAGTGACACCGCATTGTATGGAGAAAGGTGGCGGGGAGGGAGGGGAGCAGACAGCGGGGCGAGGGAATCTTTTCAGCGGGACACGGAAGGAAGGAGGGAGCGAGAGAGTGTGGACTGCAGGGGTAGGGAGGCTTTTCTCTGCACCACGCCAGCCGCTCCATATCCGCTAAACTCAATTTTTGGGGATGCGAAACTCCCATTACCTTTCCCCCTTTTCTCCCTCCCTTTCTCCGGTCGATAGGAGAGTTGCTGGTGTAAATGGCTTGAGTTCATCCCCCTATCAGTGTCCTTAAGCTGCAATGAAGACCCAGCTCTCCCTAGGCTCACTTGCAGCAACTCGTCTGGTAATTTTCCCTCACACGACATGTTTTCGCTGAGCATAAGTGATTACATAAACTGTCACTGCAGCAGAGTTCGTGTTGTCTCGGATATTTCAAGTTAATTGCCATACTTGGGATAAAAAAAAATAAAAAAAACATATATATATATATATATATATATATATATATATATATATATATATATATATATATATATATATATATATATATATATATATATATATATATAAAGTAGAATAAATTCATTCTTTTTGTATCCTGAGGCAATGTCAGTTTCATATATTTTTACAGCTGATAATCCTAATGCTAGACTCTTGGGTTCAGCAAGATCTGACGACAAGACAGACAAAGCCGAGAAGCAGGCAGGTGAATCAGACAGGCGGCGAGACAAAAGTTTTCTTCATGTATTTTTGTCTAGTTTTGTGGTGAGCAAGACACAAGCTCCGTGAGAGAGGCAACTATTGATTTGGTTTCCCACTGCGACACACATCACGGCCGCGTCACTGAAAGAAACGAGGCAGGTAATTTGAGAGAGACGTCTATCACGGCGGGCAAGTGAGGGGCGGTGGAGGGCCATTAGGGGGACAGGACGCGGTTGTTAAGCTCCTGCTGAGGATACAGTTTCTTTCACCTGAGAGCTGCTTTGATATGTAACCCGGTGTTGTGTGTTTCCGCTATGCAGGTCTTGATTTATATGCAAATTGAATGACACAGTAATGCCAACCACTGTAATGACTCTTCTGATGGACTATTATTACCACCGCGAATCTGGCAATGTGTGTGTGTGTGTGTGTGTGTGTGTGTGTGTGTGTGTGTGTGTGTGTGTTTTATCAAGCTGGTAACCCGATGCAAGTAGCCTGAACAAGGTCCTCATGAACAAATTTATGAATAACAATACCAGATAGTTTTGCAGTCTTAAAGTCTCATAATGATTATTATTGAAATATCATACACTGAAATGTTGTAAAATAATAACAGGATTTAGTTCACAAGTAAAGCTGAGCAGCGGAAGTGCCTAGTGGATCAGGTGGAATGTTGGCTGCGTGGAAACTAAAAGAAGAGGATTTGGAATGAAATCTTGATTAATGCCTACCTGGGGTGGAAAGATTAATTACCTTTACACTCATGTTTGCTGTTAGGAATTATTTACTTGCGATTAATTTTGTAATATTCGAAAGGCTTTTGGAGCAAAAATCACATGTAACAGTATTTCTGTTTGCTGTTGGGATACTTTTATCCTCACAAATCCCAGAACTGACCAACATGCGGGGGTGTCTGGAGTGGACGCTAAGATTAACAGTCTGGCTGGTCGGCTCCAACTCAGGGTATTATGATTAATAATCTCTAACATAGAAAACAGGATCACATGTTACACGCGGCCTAAATACAACTACAACTCTTTATCGCTTTTTTTTTCTTCCTCTTGTTCAATGATTCTTAACTTGCGGTGCAAGCACCCTCAGGGGGTGCTGAAATCAATTTTAATGGGTGCTGGAAAATGCTGGATATATGGCGGTACAATGTCAGTTTCCTCAAAAGGGATACAAAATTATCGAAGAGATACTTTTTGACAACAGTGTACTTTTTATTCTATAAACTTTGTCTTATTTTTAAGTTTGTTAATGTATTTTTACAGAGTGAGGAAAAAAAAACACTGAATCAATTGCTTTTGCCTCTAGTACTGACATCATCCATTTTTGTTTCTAGAAAATTAACAAAACAAAATATCAGGCAGTACTGCACTTTACGTTATATTTGTAGTAGTGTTGCAACTGTAGTTTCTGTAATGAGATGTTAGTCAGAGTTAGGGGTGGTGAACTAACTACAGTGGGTGCTGAGGTTAGAAATGGTTAAGAAACGCTGTTCTAGTTTTACTGTGTCCCTCTCTTCTAGCTATCGTAGTCCAATTT
>NC_087155.1:5759191-5776691 GCF_035594125.1 Scylla paramamosain
AAAAAGATTTGAGCTGACGTGAAGAGAGAGAGAGAGAGAGAGAGAGAGAGAGAGAGAGAGAGAGAGAGAGAGAGAGAGAGAGAGAGAGAGAGAGAGAGAGAGAGAGAGAGAGAATAAAAAAAGAAAACATGAATATATATACAACGAAGAAACAGACAAGACGAAATGAGACTCAGTGGGACAGGAAAATAAAACTCGAGGGGAAAAAAGCCACGGGGAAAAGAAATATATTCTCACAAGCGCGGAGGGAGTAAAGAGATGAAGCAAAGAGACGGCTGGCGAGGGAACGTGTGGAGGACGAGAGTGAGAAAGCAGAGGACTGGGAAGCAAAAAAATATATACAAAAGAGAAAGAGAGAGAGAGAGAGAGAAAAAAAAAAGTAAGAGAGCGTCCGGAACTGAAAAATTACCCCAAGAGAAGAAAGACTGCGGGAAAACTTGGTAAAAATAACTAAATTCTCTTTAAGGAGGGTGAATAAATTACGTACAAGTGCTGCTGCAATTTGATGAAAGGGAAATTACTTCATTGGGGTACAAGTCAATCATTTCAGTCATCCATTAAACCAAGAGAGAAATTAAGATGGAAATGTAAATATGATGACAGATTAAGTGGAAAGAATGTAATGAAAAAGTGATGAGTAAAACACTAAACGTATCAAGGAAACAGAAAGAGAGAGAGAGAGAGAGAGAGAGAGAGAGAGAGAGAGAGAGAGAGAGAGAGAGAGAGAGAGAGAGAGAGAGAGAGAGAGAGAAAGAGAGAGAGAATTCAGTATAGTAATGATTCATATGTGTGTGTGTGTGTGTGTGTGTGTAGTCTTATGTTGCATTCGGTTAAGCAGCCTAGAAATAATGAAATGATTCGGAAAAATATTCAGAAAGATGTAGGTCATAACGAGAGAGAGAGAGAGAGAGAGAGAGAGAGAGAGAGAGAGAGAGAGAGAGAGAGAGAGAGAATAATCAGGTGCTTTTCACACTTTTTGCCTGCGCCATCTTCTCATGAGTTACATCCCTCACCCGTCCTGGGGCCTCCTTTCTTTTTCCCACTCGCTTCATTTCTTCTCATTTCTCATCCAACTGTTTATTTCCCCTTTCCCTCGCTTTACGACGCTGCATCTCTCATCTTCACGCTTCACTCCCCTCGTGTCTTATTTTGCTTCCACCCTCACACATTCCCCGCAACGAATATCCCTTCAAGGTCGGCTTTTCTTTGTTGTTCGTTTCGTCTGCCGTACATCCCTACCTTCATGCGTGACGGTATAGGTAATGGCGCAGGCTTCTCCATCCTAGTCGTTAACATGAGGAGCAATAACAGCAGCGAGGTATTGTGTCTTGGATTCCTTCATCGACGATTGCGTGTCGTTTGTCCTACATTTTACGAAAAGCTCTCTTGTGTCTGTTGTGAATGTCGAGGGAAGAGCTCTCTCTCTCTCTCTCTCTCTCTCTCTCTCTCTCTCTCTCTCTCTCTCTCTCTCTCTCTCTCTCTCTCTCTCTCTCTCTCCACAACTGATGTCGAGGTGCAAGGTCGAGACGGTGATGTCGAATATTGGACGTGAATTCCATTTCCTCGTCTGACAGAGGAGCGACCGGCTGGGGCCTTAACGGGGCGAGCGTCCCTTCCCCCTCCCTCCCATTTACCTCCCACTCTCCTTTCCACTCTTGCTGTGTCCCACTTTTGTTCAGGGCCTTGAAACGCGCGCCAGGATTTTTCTTTATGTAACTGTTTTTGTGCTTGCATGTGTGTGCTTGCGTGTGTGTGTTTGCTTGCTTGCCTGCTTGTATATGTTTGTATATTCGTTTGTTTAAATGTTTCGATTGTTGTCTCTAAATGTATGTGCAAAGGAAACGGTACACATTAACGTTTTTGTTCGTGTGTGGAGGGTGAATGTGGCTGGAGAGAGAGAGAGAGAGAGAGAGAGAGAGAGAGAGAGAGAGAGAGAGAGAGAGAGAGAGAGAGAGAGAGAGAGAGAGAGAGTTCTTACGTAATCCTTTGTTTACGGGATTCAGTCATGTTCTGACGTGGCCTTCTCCTTTATATTACTCGTACTTTCCGTGGATATGTGATTGCGCGAGTCTGCAGCCTTTCTCGAAAACCTACACATTTTTGTATCATTCTTTCTCAAAATTTCTGACAGTCTTCAATTGTGTTCCTTAACTTTCTGCCTGCGTGTGTTGCACAATCTGTTGTGTTTGTTTTATTGTTTCGTAAGTTATTTTTATGTGTCATTATCCTATATTAACCTTGCTCAACCCATATCTTTGTCTTAGCAATGATTTTTCTTTACTTATTTTATCAAAGGAACGGTAACTGAGTTTTCCTGATGCATACCCAGTCACCGTGCTGTCACTTAAATCTTGTCGCTGTTACTGGGAATCACGAGCCGCTTGTTCCCTCGAAATAACAATTAGGTAGGGACTGTCTGTACCTACAGGGCGATTCTTGCTGCTATGAGTTTGGTTCTGTTGCTGGTGCTCTGTGTGTGTGTGTGTGTGTGTGTGTGTGTGTGTGTGTGTGTGTGTGTGCGTTGTGTATGCGGGTCGGTGTGTACGGCTTTCGTACCAAGAGAAAGAGCTGTATTTCAGGCAGTTACATTTGTTTGTTTGTATTCTAGCGAAACAAACGTACAGGTAAAACCGGAAGCCGTAGATCATGTTCCATCCCGAGGAGTGCGTGATAAAAGCGGATGTTTCTGACGGTGGTTCACAGAGTCAAACTATTGTTTCACGCTCCCAACGATGATGTATTTGTTTTTTGCATCGCCATTGTGACTTGCTGTCCTGGAAAACTGTTTCTCTGACTGCCTCGCTCGCAGTGCAGGCGAAAAACTGGGATTTTTGGCGTTCAATATTTAGCTGAATAATAATAAAAAAAAAAAAGTATCCCAAAATCGTAGTACTTAAAAAAAAATAAATAAAAATAACGGCAGAGTTTTGGCGGCTTAATATTTACTCAGAGGATTCTTCTTTCTGATTTCATTGTTTGTCTCAAAAATATTAGTAAAATTTTCCAGCATTGTTGGAATCTTGAACACGACTCGCATTTTTTTTTTTCTAATGATAAAAGGGTTGTGGCCAAGTCTAATAAAACTGAAAAAAGGCCACTGGGAGTCCCACTGCTCTAAAGAGATAATCTGAAATCAAGTCCAAAAATGTCTTACAAAGTTTTGTCTGCTCCCTTAGTTCTTGAGTAAATGATTCGGAAACATTGTTATCATGAAACGTTGAAGATCATAAAAAGAAGAAAGCTATTAAAAAAAACAAGTTAAGTTGAACATCATTCGGTTTAATAAAGTCTTCCGAATCGCAATAATGTCGGCCAGGTGGCTTGGCCGAGGCAGCTGCACTCATTCGGGTGCGCGTCCCTTGATGCGAGGTTACGAAGCTAGGAAGGCTAATTCCAGATGCTTCTGTTTTGTCTGTCAGCTCCACGTGTCCCCAGGTGTATTCTGCAGCTTCGCTCGGCCTTGTCACTCTTATTATTGTAGCACATCCCAGCCAACGCTCAGCCTGACGCACATTACGTCAACACTGGCACGAAAAGATGACAAATATTTTCGCTCATACTGGTTGTGCTTCTAATATATACGTATAGGATCTGCCATCTCATTCCTCGCCTACAGTTTATTACAAAATGATAAGATGTATTCTTACACTAACTACTCACGAAAATTTATTTGATAGACTTGTATTATTCGATAAATTTACGTCCAAGCCTGTCACAGGAATACGAAGTGGGCAAACGGTTTTAAAGAACGTTTATAAGAAAAATTGAGACATGTGATAAAGATTTAACTTGGTACAGTTCACACACTCTCATCTCCATCGATCAACAAGCACCAAAGCAAATGGAATTCAGAATTCCTTCTCAACCAGCATATTTTTTTTTTCTATATCATCCTGCTAATAATTTCTCTTCCAGCGACTGTTTATGTTTTCTTTTCCTTAACCCGCCATTAACCTCCATTCCTAGTTTCCCCTCCACTGCTGTAAAACAATATTACAGTGTGATGCACCTCCCGTACCGAGTAAACTTCCCCATGTCTAGTTTTTCGTCGCTTTATCTTAACTTCACAACGTATCTTTGGAAACAGGATTTCTGTATCAATCAAGTTACTACATTCACACGCATCGCTCAGGTGCTCTCAAGAGGCCCGTTTAATGGCCCGCCTTGGCTGTGGGTGGACACCGGAGTTGATTGGCTGTCAGCCGTTCATCCCCGCAATTCAGGACCATGTCAAGCTAAGCTCCATGGTCTGATAACCTGTAATCCAGCCGCATTAATCAATCACCTTCCACTCAGAGCATTACTGAATGACAACCGCTGCAATTCGAGGACTGGCACCTTCAGTGAGCCTCATTATCAGCCTTTTTTGTTGTTGTTGCCCTTTGCTAGTCCTCCTTACATATAAAAAAAAAATCAATGAAAGTCTGTACTCATTAAAGGAACATAACTTTGAGACAGGAACTGCACGTGAAGTACATTTATTCGTACTGACTATAGAAAAAAAAAAGACTCAAAATAGTGAGGAAGATTTAAAGTAGTGTTTGTAAATATTAGTGTGCAAATGCAGTGCATTAAGTTGCGAAAACTTAATGCATTGTAATATCTGTAGTATTGTGCTTAGTTAGACTCGATATTAAGTCAGTGAGCCGTGAAGGCCAGTGGAACTAGTTAACTCTGCTGGCCTGCAATACACACGCACACACACACACACACACACACACACACACCTTAAAAAAGAAAAAAAAAAAAAAAAATATATATATATATATATATATATATATATATATGTTGCTCAATTTACTGTTTCCGAGACTTTCAACAATATCGCGTTTCACAACAAACGCTGTTCAGAAAGTTACGCTCAACATTATGTAGAGGATGCACGCTCTAGATAAGACACGGAAAACCAGGAAAAGAAGAAAAAAAAATTCAGTAACGATATGAACCGTTGTTACCAGCAGGAGCCATGCACAGGCTACGAAAATGTGTTCCTTTATTTAATCGCAAGGTAAGGTGCATTATCTTTACATTTTAAGAAAAATTTTACTTTGAGTTATATATTTTTATAATGATACTTTAGTATTAGATTGAATGTTCCATCGAGAAAGTTTCATTTCAACAAAAAACTAAAGCCTATTTCCAGAAGCACTACTAGGAATATCAAACCTTTTTTTTTTATTACGGGAGAATAAGGCTTTTTTTCTTTGTTGTCGACAAGTGTTGTTTTCTCTTATTATGAAAACAACCTTCACACGCCACCTGCTCTCACGAGCAACCCGATACCAGGCGTGTAATACGTTGCCAGCGAGGTCATTATTTAGCCTTGCTGCGTCTACATCAAGAATGGCGGAGTGTTGTGATGACCTCGCCGGCAGACACTTATTGAACGCTTCCATGCAGCGGAAGGGAATGCGCATAAATTCCTAGTAAATGCCTGATATTGATCTCTCGTGTCTCTGGTGTGACGTTCTCCTCTTTATGTAATTATGGCAAAATTGACTCCTGCCTCACATTGATCTGAAAAGAAATACAAATAAAGGTTGTGACGCAAGATTCTTTGACATGCGAAAAGTGTATCTTATATTGATTATTAATCATTTGGTTGACTGATTGTTTGGTCCAGTATAATTGATTAGTTGACTGATCGTTTGATTGCTTGATTGATTGACTAATTGACTGACAGAATGACAGACTGACTAACTAATTGGTCCTGGGCGTGGCAATAACATGGATAAATGACGGTCATGGAAATGACGACAGGAACACATCACCTTCACCTACATTTCACAACCCCTGGCAACGTCAACATTACCACACTCATCATCTGCAGCACAACACGCGCCAGAAGCACTACCAACAGCACTGCCCACGCCATCCTCTTACAACAATACAGCTGTCACTCACCATGTCAAGAAATGTGAAATGTTCAGCCAGACTTATCACCACTATCAGATTCACTACCAAGACCACTATTACACCATCACCACCACCACCACCACCACCACCACCACCACCAACCTTTAATGCAAGATATGATTAATTTGACACTGCTAGCAGATGATGTTATTTTTGTTATTAGTATTATCTTTATTCTGTTACCTGTTAGAGCCTGCAATATGTCATCATCTGGTGGAAAAGAAATCTTAATGTCTACCCTCATGTTTGTCTTATTCAGAAAGCGAAAATTTATTCATTTATTTATTTATTATCATTATTTATTTTTTTTTTTTGCGACCATCATTCTTATGTTCTTGATGACTTGACACTACACACACACACACACACACACACACACACACACACACACACACACACACACACACACACACACACACACACACACACACACACACACACACACACACACACACACACACACACACACACACACACACACACACACACACACACACACACACACACACACACACACACACACACACACACACACACACACACACACACACACACACACACACACACACACAATCGCAAACTCACGGACATACAAACAAGCAGGTGGAAAAACAAACGTCATCGTAGTTTTTATAGTCTGATTCGTAAATGTGAAAAACAGAGCGCTTTATGGACAGTATTCCTGAGGCTGGCGAGGCGGATGAGGGCAGGAAAGGCGAGTTTATCCGACCAATTCAGTGTCTGCTTGTTTAAAAATTCTGAGAGAGCTTGATTACCAGCCAGTCATGGGAGCGAGTCAGTAAAAATCAGTGGATTGTGTGTACGTAATCATGGATGACCAAATGAAAAAAAAAAAAAAGAAGAGGGATGGAAGTGCTAGATATGACCGGCGCTGATAAACACTTGGAAAAAAAAAGATAAAGAGAAATATAGAACAATGAAGAGTTATGATGTGTGGCTCGGATTGAGGATATTGAAGTTATGGATACAGTATTGGCAAATGATATTGTGGCCACCTTTCCACTAAGATTGTCCCCTTTCATCCACGCTGAACGAAATGAAATCAACGCGTTGCTTTCATTACACCATTTTAATTGAGTTTCGCATCAAAACCTGTAATGGCCGCAAAGTATGGCAACATTCAAATACTCGGCGAATATCTCTCTCTCTCTCTCTCTCGCTCTCTCTCTCTCTCTCTCTCTCTCTCTCTCTCTCTCTCTCTCTCTCTCTCTCTCTCTCTCTCTCTCTCTCTCTCTCTCTCTCTCTCAACATGACACATCCTGCCGGCCCATGACACTAAATATATGCACCAGGAATCAAGGTAACTTAATTATTGCCTGAAAACATTTGATTGGACCGTTCACCTATCAAGGCCATCACGCAGCCCACCTGTCCTACCTCATATGTTTCGAATACTGAAAATATAGTTTTTAAGAAGTCTATTTATATAACGAACGGAATACTCTTATAGTATTCATACTAGATAACACACAAGAATGTTTTTATATGAGAGATCACTTACATGTGCATATTATATTTATTTTCCTTTTAGTCAGATACCTCATGTTTTACACGTATATCAGTTGTGGCATTTATCTTGACTTATACAAAGAAACTCTCAAGAGAAATACGAGGACCAGCAGAAACAGGACAATAGGAAACAAAGAACAAAGACGAAGTCGGAAAATTTGCAAAAGTGAAATGGAAAAGACGAGCAGCATACAGATGAGGAACGGCACTGGTGAGACGCCTTGCCGCTGTGGACCCCTGGATGCCACTGTTTTTTTCTTTTATTCAACCTCCGCCTGTGAATGACGTGCACCGCGCTGCTCTGTTTGTCATATTTAAAACTCCACTTCATTAATTATCCTAATTGTTTGGCCTTTTACACACTCAAGTAGATTTATTAAAACGATAGCAATTAATCAGAAAGAGAATAACTTTTGTAAACTTCTTTTCATTGATTACTGCTGCAGTCAAACATTTTATTGCAGTTAATGACTATACACCGATCTAATGCATAATGTGTATATACGCAATGGCTCATAACTTTCATATCTTAAAAGTCCTTAAATCGCGCGCACACACGCACACACACACACACACACACACACACACACACACACACACACACACACACACACACACACACACACACACACACACACACACACACACACACACACACACACACACACACACACACACACACACACACACACACACACACAAAATCTGCAGGAAAAAAAAAGGGGGGAAGGGTTCTTTAAGCAGCGTGATTTTGTTTTCATAATTCAAGAGTTTCTTTTATAATGCAATGTGCTTCTTCTTCCACCTCTTGAATTTCAATATTATGTAGACAATTCTGGCCCTCACGCCCGCCCCGCCCGCCTCCATCGCCCACCGTGATGCAGCGCGGAATAGAAGCATTCATGTGGGGTTGCCGGAAGCCGCTCTTCAGAAAGTGCTACAAAAACTCGGTGCCATTCATATGCTAATGGTGAGATTGAGGGCAAACGCGGCGCTGCGGGTCCTCCCTGCGTGCTGGCCTCCTCCTGCCTCATCCCAGAGGACGTGACTGCTCCTCCACCTGCCTCGCCTTGAAAGCATCATTACTTTCTAGAATGTTGCTCCATCCTAACGCCACTCATTACCGCAGGCCACCGAGCAAATTATGCGCTCAGAGCTCCACTTAGTAAAATACGGCGAAAGGAACGGTTACAGCTCCCGAGACCTTCCCCTGATGCTGTGTTTGGTGCAGTATTTTTTAGACTTTAGGGAAGTGGAGGAGGATGCGAACATTATACATTTTCCTCTAACTTTTGGGACTTACTTGATATCGGTGAGGGAGAGAGTCATACTTGCATCTCCCTGGCGAGTGGCTCTGGTTATCGCTGTTTCTGCTGGACTGGTCGGCGCTTGTGACTGTACATTTTCTGAGCTTTGCACCATTATCTTTTTTTTTTTTTTTTTTTTTTGGTCTCTTATTTTACCAGACAGTGTCATCTAACACCAACGTGCACTATGAACTTATTTGAAGTTTGTACCTTCATAAGCACGACAAGGTAAGGATTATAAATTGCTTGAGTTTTGGGGCTGCAGCAACAAGCTGATATGGTGCCGATAAATCGAAGTTGAAACGCATCACTTTTCACCCACAAACTGCAATCATTGCGAGCCACAGTGCAGCACCTGCCAAGATGCCCCTATCAGCGTTGACTCCTCGAAGAAAATAGTAAAATTTCGAACATGAAAATAATACCACCATGTCATGCTCTAAAAGGCGACCTGCAGTTTTCAATGAAATTCTTTTGACCTTTTAAGTAAGCAACCTGAGAATTTCACTCCCGTGTAAGTGTCAGTTTGCCAGACCATATACACAAGTATACAGACAACGACAGGTTTGTGTAACTTGGCACAGAGAAGCAACAGTCTTACCACCAGATACACCTTGCCGAACAGTCACACTCGCCTCCTTTCATGTTGAAAGTGCATATTAGAGTCCTGTGAAACCATACGTTATCTTGACTTAATTTTTGGAAAATTTAAGGTGGTAATGAAAGATTTAACAGCGCGAATTAATATATTTTAAAAATATCACGCTGTTGTTTCCTCGTTTATACATCATCTCAGGCCGTGAGATAAAATAAGCATTGTTCCATCCTTTCCCCCTCTTCCACTCCTTCCCCTGAGCGAACGGGCACCCTCGTCGCGCTGCGTCAGGGAGTAAGTGTGAGCCAGTGTCCCGTCTGTCCCCGAGGCGCTGTGAGAGGACCTTATTTTATGGGTACTAAAGGACCTGCTCCCAGAGAGAAAAAATGTTGACGCTCGTGGCGTGAAAATCTTGGGGACAAGGTTTTCATATTTCACAAGAAAGTAATATTGCATGTGTAAAGAAAGAATACAGTGTAGGCTTAATGCTTCTTTAGAATTTTTCGCACGCGCTTTGTTAATTATATTTTGCGCAGTTACGCCTTACGACCTGCTGCTTTTTGTCATTATTTTTCTGAGGAGCTCAGGAAGGAGATCCTTTATTGACCAGACCCAGACCCAGACCCAGCTCGGCGCGGGCCAGGCCAGCCAGACTAGCGCGAGACGCCCACCTGTTACAATGTTTTATTCAAAGGTGAATAAATTGGTTGTACTAGATTGGTAGCCGGCCCGTATGCAGCAGCGCTTCCTAAAATGCGTTGGAAGATAACCTCAACGGGAGCACCTCTTGCCAGATGCTTTTTTTTTTTCTTTCTTAGGGTTTAGCTCTTCACTTGTAACTTTTGATAGAGTCTGAATTCTCGGAATATTGACTCAGGCATGACTAGCAACATCACTGGCATGAGCGCCACCTCTACCACCATCACCACTACTAATACTACTACTACCATCAGCAACTTCACATCCATCACCCCCGCCACCACGATCACTTACACCACTAAAAACCCAACCACCACCACCATCACCACTACCATCATTATCCCTTTCGTGCATCCCCAACACGCTTCTCTCTCAGGCTAGCGTGTGCTCCCTGCGTTACTTGGCCTACCGTCACCCTAACCCCGCACCTGCCTCCTCCTTATACGCTTCTGGCACATGCCCCTCTCTCACTTCTCCCTGTGCCTGCTTCCCCCTGCACGACTTCTCTCCGCCACCCTCCCTATTTAAATAATCCTATCCTCCAAATCTCACCTCAGTCTCTTATTTTCCCCAGTCTTAACCAGCATCTCGCCTTATTCTCATGCTGAACAGTAATAACCTTCTTTCCTTGCCTTCTTATCCTCACCCCGTGCCTGCCTTTCCCTTATCCTCAACCTAAGTCTCTTTTGGTTTCATTCTATAGTAGTCTCATCTTCTTAACTTCACCCTGGGGTCCCTGTTCTCTCGACCTGAGGCAGCGTCACACTAGGGCGGCCTAACCCATCCATCTCGAGACGAGGGTTGTGTTTTCCCACGCCAGTAATCGCCCTCATCACACCTTCCTTCCTTCCTCCTCCCCAGCCACTTTTTTTGTTTAGTTTCTTCCTCCTTTTTTTTTATTTTTTTATCTCTTCTTAATGTCTACTTTTCTTTCCTTTAATCTATTCCTTTCATTTCTCTTTATCAGGAAACAGAGTTCGTTTCCTTTATCATTTACAGTTTATTAGCGCAGGTTATTTTTTCCACTTCCACTTTGCTGGGAGGCAGAGAACAGTGAGTTTCATAACAGTGATGACGGATAATAGCAAAGGATCTTCCGCCTCCTTCCCTTTTTTCTTCACTAATTCCGCCAACTCCTCTTCCCTCCATCTTTTCCCCTCCAGCTTCTACAACCTTCCTCCTTGCTCCTCTATCGTGTCCCTCCCGCCCTCCCTCCTTGGCTGCCCTCTCCTGCTTGTCTTCCGTAAGCTTCCTCCTCCTTCCACCTGCTTTCCTCCCGCGCCCACCGTCCCCATCTCGTCACTCAGCTTACGAAGGACCTACGTACTGGAATACAAAGGAAAACAGTAAATATCAGTATCCGGTAACCATTTGTGTGGCATCTTTGTGTGTCCCTTAAATGGTTTTGGACCAAGACTGCATCGTGCTTCACACCAGTCAGCCGCTGCCCCGCCTTGGCTTCCTCTCACCTTCTCCATCTTAGTGAAGTATCCTGGCTATAATTTCCATGAGGGTAATTAGGTATGCATTGTCTAAGCGTATTGTGCCGCCCTCCATTGAAAGAGACTAACCTCACTCTCGCGATTATTTAGTAAGATGGAAATACACAGAAAAGGACTTTGTTTTTACATACACGTAAGTTATAATGATCGTATAAGAGTTAAAAGTTGCTTATTCAGAATGCATGCGGTTGAATGAGCTT
This sequence comes from Scylla paramamosain, assembly GCF_035594125.1. Taxonomy (NCBI): domain Eukaryota; kingdom Metazoa; phylum Arthropoda; class Malacostraca; order Decapoda; family Portunidae; genus Scylla; species Scylla paramamosain. Next base: position 5,770,941 of record NC_087155.1, read on the forward strand.
TAAAAATGTCATGGAAATGGAAATACATAGGAATGAACTTCATTTTATTGTTTAAGGCACAAGTAGACTAGAAAACAATAAAAAAAACTTGCCTAAAAAGAAATGTGAGTTAAATGATGAGTTTTAAAAGTGCCAGCTAAATGGAAATACATAGAAGGCTATTTTTCTTTATTATGTTATGTATATGTATGTTGACTGTGGCGAACATATTTGATTTAATTATTGCATACCAGTATATAGAATGTTTGTGAGTTTAATGGTGAGATAAAAGTAGGAGAGTAATATGTGGGATTTAATTGTTGCATTCCAGTATATAAAGCGTAAGTGAGCTGAATGGTGAGATAAGAATACACGAGTAATTTATGATTCATGAATGGGCTCAGCGTCTCTGTGTGTCAGGACAGTCCAGTGTTTACGTCTCCCAGCAGCAATACCACGCTCATTGAGTCGCACACCAGCAGGCACACCATGGCGCTGTAAACACACTGGCAATTTATAGTGATGGTAGTTTGATGTTAAAGCTGTTATGATTGAATCTGCCCCGATGGTTCACTTGTAAAGCTTCATAGTGTTTTATGAACCAGATTATTCTTGGTGCCTCTCAAATTTTAACCCCTCCTTTATCGATTTAACTGTGAAAGACAACTATTACCCACAAATCACACTCTCAGTACTTCCACAGTTGTGCTCCAAGATCATCTTTGGCCAGGTGCAAGATTAATTTCATACCTTACTCACCACACAAATTGTAATGACACGCCTCTCATCTGCACAGTGTTCTTCGTGTTTCAGGATTCAAATTGTGTTCCACTTTACGTTAAAATTAAAGAAATTGAGCTAATATCGTGTGCAACTGTGCCTTTGAACTAACTGTAGATACATGTACAAGTGTTTGTCTTACGACGCTAAAGTTCTAGTAATGCAGGCACCCTATATTCATGAAGCTTTATCAGTGGATGTGTACCTTTTATCTCTATGTATCTTTATCACTGAACATGTATACGTATCTCTTATCAGGGAATATACAGCCATCTTTATTCCGGTCTGCTTCTTATCAGTCAATATATATTTTTATCATGGAAAATGTATTTTTATTTTCATGTATCTTTATCGGTGAATATATATATATATATATATATATATATATATATATATATATATATATATATATATATATATATATATATATATATATATATATATATATGTATATTTTTTTCCCTATATAACTTTAATAATTAATACTTATCTATATTTCCACGCACCTTAATCGGTGAGTATCTTTGCCTTGGATACAATAATGTTACTGTTTCCTATTTCCCGTCAGATGGACTTTTCCCACCAGCGTTCGAAATAAAGGCTCCAAGGAAAAACAAAGAAACGCTATTTATTCTGCGTTGATAAGCCTCGCGCGAGTCTGGCGTAACGAGCCGCAATCGACAATGATGGTGTGTCACTCGAGGCTCACCGTCCCCTTGTCCACATCACAGCCACATCTGGGAAGAGTGTTTTACTTCGTCAGAGTTTCACAGCAAATGCGATAACTTGCATTTTGCATGACGTAAAAAAAAAAATAATATAGAAATTATTTCGAATAAAGAATCTCTCTCTCTCTCTCTCTCTCTCTCTCTCTCTCTCTCTCTCTCTCTCTCTCTCTCTCTCTCTCTCTCTCTCTCTCTCTCTCTCTCTCTCTGTAAGAGTAATACTGTAATGGTGTACTGAATTGGATTACCGCAACCATCACCACCACCATCATTACCAACAGCACCAACAACGTCATTAACACCCTCCACCAACATGCATTAGTGCAGAAAAAAACACTCATACACCTCCGAACCTTGTATCTATTTTTACTCCACCCTGGTCATCCAGTACCTAATGCTGGTGTACAGCGTGTTGGCACCGAGGCCGAGGCTTAGCAGTTCCCCACACGCGGGGAAACGTCCTGGCGTGAGTGTCGCTCCTCAGGAACACTCTACTTTTTTCTTTCTTGTAACGTGGATCAATTATGAGGCAGTAATGGTCGCCTGGGGTGTCCAAAATAGAAAGCGATTTCTGTTGTGAGAGGGGCTGCTCCCCACCTGGGCGGCGAAGACGATCATTATTTCCATATTTTTTTATTCCCGTCTTGAAGACGTTCGCTTCCCTCCTTGATAAGACGTGGACTTGTTGCCGGCTCTCACATTTGTTTCTAATTAATGTTTCACCCCCCGAGGATAAACGAAACACCGCGAGGTTACCAAGTGACACTAACTGCCTCTCTGCTACTCGGGAGTTGTCTCCAGGGATTCAAAGTGCGAATAAAGTTGGCCACAGTAACTTTGCTCCGGATATTTGGTAGACGCCTCCTGAATAAAGTTATGGATTAGCGTTCCTGAAACTGTGTCCTTCATCACTTGGGAAAAAATAGCCAGACTGGAAGAAGGCCTTGTGTACCCCGCGGGTGGCTGATGAAGATGGTCATTGATTTGGTGCGAAAGATTTGGCCATCACCACAACGACGTCCTCCACGCCGCCCCGCGACCCTCACCTCAGGGCGTCGCGACCCGCCGACAAATTTCTTCGAGACTGTACTAAGATGACCTATTGATCTGACAAAGGGAAGAACGAGAGGCAGCGGCAGGTAAGGCAGCACCCCTGAGTGTGGCTCAGCACCTCACCGAACACCTGTCTTTTTCATCACCAATGTTACCGCTAAGAACCCAGCCAACACCAAGCAATACTGGCAGTAATGACAACCACTACAAAAATATTAATAATAATTATGACAATGATAAAAGTTGCAACAATAGTAGCACCAACGACAGCAACTACAACACTCAGTTAAGCGTCGCACGTCCCCACGCCACAAGGGATGTCTTACAACGATCCTGTCCTAAGCCCTCTTGAGAATGTTCTTTGTCTCGTGATTAAGTTGCACATTAATGATAAGAAGTTGTGAAGCAATTGTCTTTCTTTGTTTTGCTTGGTGACTGGATGGCAACGAACCAGTTATGAACCACACACCATCCTCTAAGCAAAATTAGATTTTCTTCTGTATAGTCACTTTCTGTGTGTGTGTGTGTGTGTGTGTGTGTGTGTGTGTGTGTGTGTGTGTGTGTGTGTGTATGAGAAAAAGAGGAAAAAAGGAGGCGAAAAGATAACCATTCTTATAATTATTAATTCACGCTCACCATGAAAGTCCGGAAGAGGAAAGAATGCTGGTAATACAGATTACCAGTCTCCGGCGCCACCAACAGACAAAAAACGCAACGCTCTTAATCTTCTGGCAGCCTTTTCAAAACAGGGGTGTGTCCCATTGTGTGGCCTCTGCACTTGGAAGTATCGGGTGGAAGGAGGCGATACAAAACTCAATTTGGCAACAATGCTTGGTTCTGAGGAGCCCATGATCTCCTCGCCGACCGGCCTGGATAACAATGTAGGCAATGCAGGCACCTCACGTGCCACCCAAGTAACGGACGCACTTTCCAGCGAACAGGCCAGAAAACACCTTAAACACGTACCCGAAATTCAGGCCAAGAGACAACCCCGGTACGGAACAACAGTCCTCTTCGGCAGCCAGGACACAGCCGGTGCGCCTCGTAACAGACTTGTCACGTTGCCGCCGTTAGCGCCACAAAACTCATCGTATATACAAACTTTTTTTTTTTTTTTCATAAGGGAGAGAGAAGAGAGACCGAAACAAAGACGCAGACTAAAACTTTACTAATAAATCGCAGCAAAGTTAGAACCTTCTGGCCACCACAAAGCTCACTGATGCTCCCTCCTGTAAGGCTGACCTTCCGTGACGTGGACTGGGTCGACCTGCTGCTGGGAACACTAGGTCGGAAGAGTTAGAGCAGCAGCAGGTGGCCGAAAGTAGCGCCGCCTGACTAACGGCTGCATGAGACTTTGACAAGCTGCAGGGGACTCGGAAAAAAAAAAACAAAAAAAACTGCGCGTAATTTCCCCAGCAGTGAGTCGTGTAAGTTTGCAGGACTCACAGACTGTGGCAGACATGTTAGTGAATTGAGCTGGCAGAAATTTGCTCCTTAACACTTCACGGGTAAAAGAGCTGCTTGGTTAGTTAATCCGTCCTTAGAGTGAAGTGTTCACTTCAGCATAAGGGAACATTGATCTTTGCTTTGTAGTGGCAGGTTGCTGGAAACGATAAAAAACAATAAGTTATGTTATGCCGTGTGATAGGTAATGTGGAGTGGGCGTGAGTGTTGCTTAGAAGTCGTGAACTCCCTAACTTGCTTCTCCGGCCTTGTGAGGAACGAACATTTCCCACGCCAGCCTCGCACATGAATTCCTGCCGCTCTTCTTTGCCCACACATGCATGTCTGCACACACGCACACACACACACACACACACACACACACACACACACACACACACACACACACACACACACACACACACACACACACACACACACACACACACACACACACACACACACACACACACACGTAATTTGTCACGGCAAAAGAAAGACCCGGGAACTGGTCATCAAAGAGAGCCATAAACTACACCTCCAAATCCCAGGGCCTTTATGGCACCGGCAGTTAATTTCGTCAGTGCCCCGACGGGTGCTGGTGCTGGTGGTGGGTGGTGATGGTGGTGGTGGTGGTGCTTCAGGAGTAAGGGAGTGGAGGAAGGAGTAGAAGCTTAAACATTATCTGCATTCCCATTCTAATAGGTTTCATGAACTCTTCCGCCATTGCATTTCTTCACACCTCCCTTGTTGTAAAAGTGTTGCCATAATAATTAAGTCATTAGAGATTTCGTGTGGCAGTTACCATGACAGAAGGGATGAGAAAGTAGGGACGTGCTTACTCCACGCCCTTTGTGCAGCCCTAAGTAACACGATGATGAACTGGCGTGTCCATTTTTCTCCTCGGACTAGTGACAGGCAGTGCTGCATCATCTTCATTGTTCGAGTACCTGCTTTATGAAGGAGGGAAAGTTAGTGGCCCCTCAACAGTGTGAGTAAATGGAGAGCTGTGGCGGTGCAGTGGATGGTGGGAATGGGTGGAAGGCAAGAAATAGTGTGTGCCCGGAGCGTGATAAGAGGTGAATGGGTAGTGAGCAGCAGTGTTGATGTGAGGCAGGGTGACAGGACTGCTGGTGGACACATAATCATAAAACTTATCCTGACTTGTGAGCTGCTGCGGGGAGTGGGGACTAGGAGGGTCTCTGACAGAGATCCCGCAGCGGCTGCCCCAGAAAAGTTAAATTAATAGGATACTAAGTCTTCATTTGAGGCTTTTATAACCTGTACTTTTCGTGTCAGGTTATATTAATACAATAAGCGTAAAATTCTCTCAAAGTGACGCTGGCAGCGACCTGTGTGTGGGTGTAAGGAAAGAGATGTTGTTCATTCATGTTTTCTTTCACTTTGAGTTGCAGTTTGCAAGCAAATGAATGATTAAATAAAGCGGCCACGAAAGGCAACGACAAGCCGATCCACGAGGCAAATGGTAACATTATATACCACAATTATTGTTGAGATCTTAGTAGCGTCTATTTCTCCTTCCGCGGCGTGTTGGGTATAAAATAAAGTAACTTCTGTGGTGGCATTTTACTCTGAAATTTCCTAATGAAGAGAAGAAAAAGAATCTGTTTAATCTTTGCAAAATGAAGATGAGTAGAAACGATTTTGAAATACGTATTGAAAATCTAATATACAACATAGATAAAATGGGACACGTTTACTTTCAAACCAATCCTTCCTGCTATTTTCGTAAGATTAATATATATAAATA
>NC_087155.1:5781691-5804191 GCF_035594125.1 Scylla paramamosain
CCTTTTCCCTACTGGATTTGTACACTGGTGACGCCGTCTTCAGCTCCCTGCGTCGTACAATTCCTTTAATGCTTTCTCCTCTTCCTTGCCCTCATTCCACCATTCCATGTCATTCTCCACCTCCATCATTACATCAGTAGTGCGGTTATCACCATCACCTCCTCCTCCTCCTCCTATACCACCTTCTTCCTTCCATAAGTAACTAATGCCACTTCCATCACCACTACGACCACCACCACCACCACAACACAACCAGCAGCAGCAGCAGCAGCAGCACCACCACCACCACCACCAAAACCACCACCACCACCACCACCACCACTACCACCACCACCACCGCCATCACTACCACCACCAGCACACCGAAACCAGCACCAGCACCACCACAACCAGAACCAGCACCATCACTACCACTACCACAACGAAAAGCACCTCCATTACCACCACCAATAACAAAAATAACAACAACAACAAAAACAACACAAAACAAAAGAATACAACAATTAACAACAACATCAGCAGTAACCCTGTGTGTCTGTCACTTCACGTCGTTTCCCTCAGACTCCAATCTCAGTTAGTTCTCGAAGTTCATTAACATTTTGATGAAAAATTACGAAATCCTCCATTAATAGACCTTCCTCTGATAAATGGAAGAGTCTGATTATTTTCTTGGGAAGTCTTGACTATTTCCATCCCGCCTTTTATTCTCTTTGTACATTTAACAGCTCCATATATTCGATTTCTTTTTTTTTGTGTGGGGTGTTCTTCTGTACAGTAGTTAGAGCGAATGTGGTGGTTTGATTTTTTTAAGTGCTTCACGGCCTTCATAAAGTTTTGTAAATGTAATTACGGTTTCCAGGTAAAAAGAAATCGGCATTTCAGCTCCTGGTTCATATCTGCTTTTCATTTTTAACTAGAACTTTGTTATTCCTGACGTGTCCTCCTGTCAGTGCATCTGTCTGTTGGAACTGTGACACACATGAAATACAATTTACGGAACTAGTGATTTATATTTCCCAACCATAATTTTTCCTTGTAACTTTGCTAGATCTTCCTCATGAACAAAAGATTCGTAAGAAAGTTTTTTTCCTTAACAGCATAAGTAATGCTGATTATATATATATATATATATATATATATATATATATATATATATATATATATATATATATATATATATATATATATATATATATATATATATATATATATATATATATATATATATATATATATATATATATATATATATATATATATATATATATATATATATATATATATATATATATATATATATGTGTGTGTGTGTGTGTGTGTGTGTGTGTGTGTGTGTGTGTGTGTGTGTGTGTGTGTGTGTGTGTGTGTGTGTGTGTGTGTGTGTTTTATGTAGGAAAGTCACTGGCCAAGGGCAACAAAAATCCCCCCCCCCAAAAAAAAAAGCCCACTGAAATGCCAGTCCCATAAAAGGGTCAAAGCAGTGGTCAAAAATTGATGAATAAGTGTCTTGAAACCTCCCTCTTGAAGGAATTCAAGTCATAGTAAGGTAGAAATACAGAAGCAGGCAAGGAGTTCCAGAGTTTACCAGAGAAAGGGATGAATGATTGAGAGTACTGGTTAACTCTTGCGTTAGAGAGGTGGACAGAATAGGGGTGAAAGAAAGAAGAAAGTCTTGTGCAGCGAGGCCGCGGGAGGAGGGGAGGCGTGCAGTTAGCAAGATCAGAAGAGCAGTTAGCATGAAAGTAGCGGTAGAAGACACCTAGAGATACAACATTGCAGCGGTGAGAGAGAAGCTGAAGACAGTCAGTTAGAGGAGAGGAGTTGATGAGACGAAAAGCTTTTGATTCCACCCTGTCTAGAAGAGCAGTATGAGTGGAACGCCCTCAGACATGTGAAGCATACTCTATACATGGACGGATAAGGCCGTTGTGTAGAGTTAGCAGCGGTGGGGGGTGAGAAAAGCTGGCGGAGACGTCTCAGAACACCTAACCTCATAGAAACTGTTTTAGCTAGGGATGAGATGTGAAGTTTCCAATTCAGATTATAAGTAAAGGACAGACCGAGGGTGTTCAGTGTAGAAGAGGGAGACAGTTGAGTGTCATTGAAGAAGAGGGGATACTTGTCCGGAAGGTTGTGTCGAGTTGATAGATGGAGGAATTGAGTTTTTGAGGCATTGAACAATACCAAGTTTGCTCTTCCCCAATCATAAATTTTAGAAAGATCAGAAGTCAAGCTTTCTGTGGCTGCGTGAAATGTTTACCTCCTGAAGGGTTGGACGTCTATGAAAAGACGTGGAAAAGTGTAGGGTTGTATCATCAGCGTAGGAGTGGATAGGACAAGAAGTTTGGTTTAGAAGATCATTAATGAATAATAAGAAGAGAGTGGATGACAGGACAGAACCCTGAGGAACACCACTGTTAATAGATTTAGGAGAAGAACAGTGACCGTCTACCACAGCAGCAATAGAACAGTCAGAAAGGAAACTTGAGATGAAGTTACAGAGAGAAGGATAGAAACCGTAGGAGGGTAGTTTGGAAATCAAAGCTATGTGCCAGACTCTATCAAAAGCTTTTGATATGTCCAAGGCAACAGCAAAAGTTTCACCAAAATCTCTAAAAGAGGATGACCAAGACTCAGTAAGGAAAGCCAGAAGATCACCATTAGAGCGGCCTTGACGGAACCCATACTGGCGATCAGATAGAAGGTTGTGAAGTGATAGATGTTTAAGAATCTTCCTGTTGAGGATAGATTCAAAAACTTTAGATAGGCAGGAAATTAAAGCAATAGGACGGTAGTTTGAGGGATTAGAACGGTCACCCTTTTTAGGAACAGACTGAATGTAGGCAGACTTCCAGCAAGAAGGAAAGGTAGATGTTGACAGACAGAGCTGAGAGAGTTTGACTAAGCAAGGTGCAAGCACGGAGGCACAGTTTCGGAGAACAATAGGAGGGACCCCATCAGGTCCATAAGCCTTTCGAGGGCTTAGGCCAGCAAGGGCATGGAAAAAATCATTACAAAGAATTTTAATAGGCAGCATAAAGTAGTCAGAGGGTGGAGGAGAGGGAGGAACAAGCCCAGAATCGTCCAAGGTAGAGTTTTTAGCAAAGGTTTGAGCGAAGAGTTCAGCTTTAGAAAAAGATGTGATAGCAGTGGTGCCATCTGGTTGAAATAAAGGAGGGAAGGAAGAAGAAGCAAAGTTATTGGAGATAATTTTTGGCTAGATGCCAGAAGCCACGAGGGGAGTTAGATCTTGAAAGGTTATGACACTTTCTGTTAATGAAGGAGTTTCTGGCTAGTTGGAGAACAGACTTGGCATGGTTCCGGGCAGAAATATAAAGTGCATGAGATTCTGGTGATGGAAGGGTTAAGTACCTTTTGTGGGCCATCATGTATAGCACGAGAACAAGCTGTGTTAAACCAAGGTTTGGAAGGTTTAGGTCGAGAAAAAGAGTGAGGAATGTATGCCTCCATGCCAGACACTATCACCTCTGTTATGCGCTCAGCACACAAAGACGGGTCTCTGACACGGAAGCAGTAGTCATTCCAAGGAAAATCAGCAAAATATCTCCTCAGGTCCCCCCAACTAGCAGAGGCAAAACGCCAGAGGCACCTTCGCTTAGGGGGATCCTGAGGAGGGATTGGAGCGATAGGACAAGATAAAGATATGAGATTGTGATCAGAGGAGCCCAATGGAAAAGAAAGGGTGACAGCATATGCAGGATTAGAGGTCAGGGAAAGGTAAAAAATGTTGGGCGTATCTCCAAGACGGTCAGGAATACGAGTAAGGTGTTGCACCAATTGCTCTAGGTCGTGGAGGATAGCAAATTTGAGGGCTAGTTCACCAGGATGGTCAGTGAAGGGAGAAGAAAGCCAAAGCTGGTGGTGAACATTGAAGTCTCCAAGAATGGAGATCTCTGCAAAAGGGAAGAGAATCAGAATGTGCTCCACTTTGGAAGTTAAGTAGTGAAAGAATTTCTTATAGTCAGAGGAGTTAGGTGAGAGGTATACAGCACAGATAAACTTAGTTTGAGAGTAACTCTGTAGTCGTAGCCAGATGGTTGAAAACTCAGAAGATTCAAGAGCGTGGACACGAGAGCAGGTTAAGTCATTGCGCACATAAACGCAACATCCAGCTTTGGATCGAAAATGAGGATAGAGAAAGTAGGAGGGAACAGAAAAGGGGCTGTCAGTTGCCTCAGACACCTGAGTTTCAGTGAGGAAAAGAAGATGAGGTTTAGAAGAGGAGAGGTGGTGTTCTACAGATTGAAAATTAGATCTTAGACCGCGAATGTTGCAGAAGTTAATGAAGAAAAAGTTGAGGGGGGTGTCAAGACACTTAGGGTCGTCGACAGAAAGGCAGTCCGACCTGGGGACATTTATGGTCCCCTCCCCAGATGGGGACTCCGAGGCTGGTGTAGGAGTCGCCATGATAATTTTAAAATTTTTGAGTGAAGGGTGTGTGTGTTATTAGGTGCTTGTAATTTTGTGTGGAGGAAGAGAGTTGTCTTTAGAGGGCAGGCTGTGACTGCCCCCTTGTGTTGTGAGACACAAAGGGAAACGTTCATAGAGGTCACAGCTGGGTTTAATGATAAGTTCGCAGCACCCCCTGAACAGTGCTTTAGACCTCACTGGGAGTAATTATCGTTTCGGCAGGTGTCTACTGCCTCCTCCATATTACTGCCTCCTCCATATATATATATATATATATATATATATATATATATATATATATATATATATATATATATATATATATATATATATATATATATATATATATATATATATATATATATATATATATATATATATATATATGTCACGCATAATGTGGATAATTGCCTAATGTGAACATTAGGCAGTGAAATTGCCTAATCTTCATATTAGGCAATTTGTTTGCACGATGTTGACAATAGGCAACTTACTTGCTTAATGTCCACTTTAGGCATGATTTTCAAATTAGGCAAGGGTATTTTGCCTAATGTGAATTGAATGACAAACCAGTGTCTGAGACTGAGTGTCAGAGACTGAGGCAGAAGCAGAGACAGGTGCAGAGGCAGAAGCAGCAACAGGGGCAGAGGCAGAAGAAGAAGCACAGACAGGGGCAGAGACAGAAGCAGAAGCAGAGACACGGGCAGGGAGGTCAGAGGCAGAAGCAGAGACAGGTGCAGAAGCAGAAGCAGCAACAGAGTTAGAGGCAGAAGAAGAAGCACAGACAGGGGCAGAGGCAGAAGCAGAGACAGGTGCAGAGGCAGAGGCAGGGGAAGAGGCAGAAGCAGAGACACGGGCAGAGACAGTAGCTACGAATTTCCAAAAGATCCGTGTTGCAGCTAATATAGGACAATCAAAGGCAGCAGCACGGATGACAAGACGCGGCAAAAACCTGCTTAAGCCATTGTCCATTGGTCAGTGTGCTACGCTGAGGGTTCCAGATGTCGATCGTGGTCCAACAGATCCAAAAAATCTGTTAGTAGTCATCCTTAAGGAAGAAGAAGGACTATACACTGTAGGTTGTCGGGAGGGAATTATTAGAACAAAATTTACACCAGCTGACCTAAGTGGGATCAAACAGACCCTTATAAAGTCTGAAGAGGTTCCTGATATCTGCCTATCGATGAGAACAGCAACAGCAAGAGCCACTGGTGGGCAAGGTTATACAAAGTGTCAATGTACTACTCAATGTACATCAGGAAGGTGCAGCTGCCTAAGAAAAGAAATTAAATGCAACTCGCGCTGTCACCCAGGCAGATCATGCAAAAATTTGTGATTGGACTCAACTGAACCCTGAGATCGATTGACCTATTTTACTTATACTAATATTGCATTAATTAATTATGTTTTCCTTATTCACATTGGGCAAAATTGAGCTGCATAATTTGAACAATAGGCATTTTTTGCCTAATGTTAACAATTTGTAAACTTTACGCAACCTACTTGCTTGATGTACACATTAGGCAATTTTCTGCCTAATGTTCACATTAGGCAATTGTCCACATTATGCGTAACATATATATATATATATCAAGACACTTAGGGTCGTCGAGAGAAAGGCAGTCCGACCTAGGGACATTTATGGTCCCCTCCCGAGATGGGGACTGGTGTATATATATATATATATATATATATATATATATATATATATATATATATATATATATATATATATATATATATATATATATATATATATATATATATATATATATATATATATATAGAATAGTGTGCCATTTATCTGTGACGTTTCTCCAGGGAACTCCCCCGAGGGGTGATCGCGACAAGAGTCCCTGTGCTTCCCTTCATAGAATTCTATCTTTAACATTCCCAACCTTATTCTTCTTATGTTCCCTTTCTCAGTTTTTATAAGCAACCTATTTTTTTTTTTTTTTTAATTAACAGAATCTGCGCTACATTTCTACATATTCTTTGGGATGTAATAATATTTATCTTTCCGCTTTCGTTTCCAGGTGACCAGACCATTTCAAGATTCTGCATCCATCTGTTTTTAATATTCTACGAATTTCGTGCAATAAAGACGTAAAAATCTTACACCTGCACTTACATTTCACACCACCTATTCTGCGAACACCACAGCCACTGCTCGCATGACACATTTCTCCTGCTCTCATTTTAGACCTTTGACTTTCACTTCACTTCCAACTCTCACTCCCATGCGTCAGTGTCGGTGCTCTTATGCTATCACGTAATACGGATTTTTTTAAAATCTCCATACTTAATGCCGTTCCTTTCATCATTCGCGCCAAGGCTCCTGCCACGTGCCTTCTTTGCAAACTTCTATCACTCACCGAACCCTCCCCCACCTTCTCTCTCTCTCTCTCTCTCTCTCTCTCTCTCTCTCTCTCTCTCTCTCTCTCTCTCTCTCTCTCTCTCTCTCTCTCTCTCTCTCTCTCTCTCTCTCTCTTGCTGGCAAATCATCGATCGCACATACTAAAACTTTCATTTGCTGCTTACGTCCCTTCTTTCTCTCCATAGTTTTTCTAAAGGTAGTAACAAAAAAAAAAAAGGGGGGAAAGATTAGAAAATTTGCATACATTCAGAAAGACAGACCAGTACACACAGAGAGAGAGAGAGAGAGAGAGAGAGAGAGAGAGAGAGAGAGAGAGAGAGAGAGAGAGAGAGAGAGAGAGACAGCCAGAGACTCAGAGATGACCAGACGAAAATGCAGACAAGCAGGGAGGCAGACACGCAGGCAGATAGTGTAAAGAAGTTTGATTATCTATACTTTAACACACTACATCTTACTGCACCCTCCCCTGGCCTTGAGTCACGTCTAATCTTACTGGGCACTTCATTCCCTTCTTTCTGTCTTTTCACTCTCCTTTTTCTTCCTGGAAATCGCATCTAATTTCAGCCTTACTCGGTCCGCTCCATTCTGTCTGCTTTTCCTCGCCCTGCACTTTCTCATCTCCTCCTCTATTTACTCCTGCCCCAGCTCATCTCTCCTTATTCCTCCCCACCCTTTCCCTTTCCCAGGCCCGCGTCTCCCTCATCAACGCTTCATCCTCTCGTCACATCCCCGCCAGCGACCCCTTTCTCAGGAATCCGCGTTGTCGCCTTAGAGTTAATCCCCCGAACTCCCGAGCCCGACCTTCATCTCTTGCTCCTCCTCTTCCTTGCCTCTTGCCTCGCCTTCCCTCTCTGTATTTCTCACATTCTTCCTTTTCTTTCCCTGCCGTTCTGTTCTGTTTTTTTTTTTATCTGCAGTATTAGTTTATGCCTCTAAATTCCTTATTTCTCTCTCTCTCTCTCTCTCTCTCTCTCTCTCTCTCTCTCTCTCTCTCTCTCTCTCTCTCTCTCTCTCTCTCTCTCTCTCTCTCTCTCTCTCTCTCTGTCTGTCTGTCTGTCTGTTCTCTACCATCACTTCCTTTCCACCCTGACCTTTCCTTTCCTCTTCCCCTCATCAACATGACATCTCGATCCCGTCCCTCTTCCTTCTTCCCTGCCACCTTAATAATTCGATAACTCTGACGCATTTTTTCCCCTCACACCGAGCATTTATATGGAAAACGAGAGAGAGAGAGAGAGAGAGAGAGAGAGAGAGAGAGAGAGAGAGAGAGAGAGAGAGAGAGAGAGAGAGAGAGAGAGAGAGAGAGAGAGAGAGAGAGAGAGAAAATGAATTTGAGTTATTAACATGCAAATTGATCATCGGGTCACATCAACACGTTTGGACACTTTCATAAATGATCGTCAGAACTCACACGTCATGGCTACAGGGAGTCCTTTCCGTAGCTTATTGTGGAGTGGATGGGGCGTGACACGGTGGTCTGTTGAGAGGAACGGCGGCGAAAAAGAACGTGAATGCTGGTCGCCGGGAGAGCCTGACATTAGGTGGTGGTGGTGACAAAAGGTACTGGTGATAGTGGTGGTGATGATGATGACTTGATGGTGTGGGAATAGTGGGGTGTGTAGGAGACAGGCAGGGACCAGGAAGGGTAGGGTAGGCTAGGGTAGGGTAGGCTAGGGTAGGGAAGGGTAGGGTGTCTCTGCATCCTCTCTAAACTTAATTATAACTTGGCTTGACGGGCGAGTGTTGGAGCCTCATAATCTGCTTACCAACGCGCCACCCACGGTTACAGCTGCCCCGCACGTGTCCTCCTCCCTCCTCCGACCCGCGTGAATGGACAACGTCGTCAACAGAACTTGGGCGTCCACTCTTGACTAATCTAATACATGTTACACGTCACTCTGATGCGTGAAACACTGAGCAAATATTAAAGTGAGAATTTCCAGGAACTCTGTACATACTCCCGTCCTTTCCTGAGCGCTGGCCGTGCGGTAAACATTCTCAGTGCCGCGTGGTGGCCGCTAGGAGCTTATGCACCACGCGAGAGTTGCGGCGATTCTCAGTGGGCGTAAAGGGTCAAGAAGTAACAGTTATGGCAGGTGTGAGGTGCTCCGCTTTTAGGCTGCCTTGATTCGTCCCTGTTATGTAATGAGATTCTTCTAATGGTAAAATTCCTGTGTTTTCACGCCGGACTTGGTTGGATTCTGTACAATATTAAAAGTTAAATGTATTATTAAACACTTAAAAAGATAAATAAATAAAGAGCATATAAAACGAAACATTAGATTTTTTGCATTCTCTTTTCACATGCCATATGTCAGTAGAGTGTACGCCTGAAAACTCGAAGTATATGATTTAATTTCATTGATACAAAATGTTTTCCGCAGACAGTGGCACCAAAGCAAGGGACAGCTAATATGCACTGATTCACCTGTGTTACTGCTGTGTATGACCAGATCAGCATCACGATAATATTAATCCATGTATGTGTATCTGGTCTGGCTTTTTGCATGAAACAGACCGACAACCAGCACCAGTGTATGTAACCACAGTCGTGCTGGCAAAGCCGTTGCAGCAGTAGCCCAGTCAACAGACAACAACTTTTTTTATGGGAATAGAAATGTGGGAGCGAAAGAAGAGCATAAGTAGAAAAAAATGGTGAAATAACAGAAACAGAGGACATAATAATCCAGCGGGAAGTCCTGCCTTGCCTGTTCATTATCCTTTCGGGAGCCGCATACATGTTAAAGATGCACTATTTTTTATAGCTGGATGATAAATATTTTTACTTTAGCAATGCTTTCTTGAACATACTTTCTGCACATATTCCTTAGAATTTCATCTTATTTTCACACTTTATTTGACATGATAAGCATTTTCATTTTGTTCTTCCTCTATTATATTAAAAAATCGTTCTTCAGTGCCACAAAATTTATTAAAGTAGGGTGAATTTCTAAGCAGCAATTATGTACTAAGAATCTGAGAGCAATCTGAAGTGTTTTTGTAGTGTTCTAGGCAAGAAAAAAAAAAGTGCCCAGTCCGTAAAGAGTTCAGCTAGAAGTAAATCTCATTCGTGGTTAAGAACATTACTGATTTTAAAAATATACTGTTAGGAGAACACAGGCATTTCTAGGTCACTATACAGCAAGCGTTTAAGCCGTAAACGCTAGGGGCTTCTAGTGATGCCTCTGTGGTGCGTCCAGCTTAGAGTCTACAAGGCGTAGGCTTCAGTTTTATAAATTAATTTTCTGTAATATCAACTTTCGAGAAATTTACATACCTGATTAAGGGAACTATACTGGAGTAGGTAATCGTGAAATATTCACTATGACATGAAAAATTAAACCAGGTGAAGCATCTAAAGGTGTTCCAGTATTCACTCATCACCAGAATATATCTTCAACCTAACCTCCAACTTTTTAACTCTCCCTGCTAAACAATTTTCCTCTCACCTCTAACCTTTTAGAGACTTGCCTTTGTACTGCGGTATATTAAATAATTCACTAACCTAGAAGAGACACGTTAACTTCTTATTCTCTCTCTCTCTCTCTCTCTCTCTCTCTCTCTCTCTCTCTCTCTCTCTCTCTCTCTCTCTCTCTCTCTCTCTCTCTCTCTCTCTCTCTCTCTCTCTCTCTCTCTCTCTCTCTCTCTCTCTCTCTCTCTCTCTTTATCTGCGTGTCGATGCAAACAATCCTTTACAGTGCTCTGAGTGATAACAATGATCAACCGGTGAGAGGCTCTGACACCTGCGTTCTTTGTGAACTCTCCTTGCAGCTCATAACTGAACGCAACAGGTTGTGCTACGCGAAGAAATCTGAAGCAAATAGTAATGCTAATCTTGTTTACTCGAAAGAATCTGAAGGTGGGAATGGTAATGTTGTTAGAGCAATAAGCACACACACACACACACACACACACACACACACACACACACACACACACACACACACACACACACACACACACACACACACCACAGCCCCCTTCGTTCTCCTGCCATCTCCGGTTAATTCCTAACTTCAGTCGGTTTGTAAAATTATAATGAGGAAACTTTAACGCGATGTCATTAAAGTTCCCTGGTGGAGCTGAAGCGTTCGGTCCAGCGTCGCGGAACACAAGACTCTATTTGATATTTATCTCTATTTGATATTTATCGATATTTTTTTTCATGTGATTTTTTCCATTTTTTGTTTCTGCAATTCATTTTTTTCTTCAGCCAACAGAGAAAAAAGTTAAAGATGGATTTGTGCTCGTTCTGCTTCCTGCTGTTCGCGGCACTCAGTCCTGTACGAGTCATCAGTGAAAAGGATGATGTATGATGTAGTGACGGGTATGGCATTGTTTTGATTTCATCTGCATCACCAACACTTTTTTGGGAGAAGGTTAGGGAGCAGGTTGCTGAGAAGCGATTTATTTATTCTAAAACGGAAAGAGGACTGTGGACAAAATTGAGGCACATGGGAAGGAAAATAGAGAATAAACGGTACTGTCTGTACTGGGAAGCCCTGATGTGTGTGGGATCTTTGTGCTCAGGTTTGTATCCACTCCGTAGTAAAGTCAGCCTGCCCAGATCTTTATTTTTACATGTAACTACGAGAAAAATTACACTTGTTGATCCAGCTTTTGGTTTGTTTCCTCAAGAATGGATCAGCACATTGGTGTTACAGAAAGTCTGCAGTGGATGCATTATCAAAGTGGACCCTATACCAGGCTAAAGGGTCACTGCCCACCTCAACCTCAAAGGTGAGCGGCTCTAAGAGGAGCGAAGCGGCGCACCTTGGCCAAGAAAAGACGTGAAAAAAAGAAATAAAATAAATAAATAAATAAATAAATAAATAAATAAATAAATAAATAAATATATATATATATATATATATATATATATATATATATATATATATATATATATATATATATATATATATATATATATATATATATATATATATATATATATATATATATATATATATATATATATATATATATATATATATATATATATATATATATATATATATATATATGTATATATATATATATATATATATATATATATATATATATATATATATATATATATATATATATATATATATATATATATATATATATATATATATATATATATATATGTATATATATATATATATATATATATATATATATATATATATATATATATATATATATATATATATATATATATATATATATATATATATATATATATATATATATATATATATATATATATATATATATATCAGGTTATTATTCATTTTATATTGTCTTTTTTTTTCACGTTACAGCCTATTTTTCCACACGATAGACTGGAGTAGGTAATCGTTAAATATCACTATGACATGAAGAATTAAACCAGGTGAAGCATCTAAAGATCTTGCAGTATTCACTCATAACCAGAATATGTACATAATATGTACAGGACAAAAACAGAGGGACTGTGTTTGACCTTGCAACTCCAAACTCCACCACACCCAAAGACAGCCTGTCGTCGTATATGGCTACTTCACCTAATCATTAGGGGCCTTTGTCCTGTGCCAGAATCATCACTGCTGTTAATGATTTGTAATTTTTTTCTTTTTGTTCCTTAGGATACGTTGTTGGAGAGAGCAATTCGTAGTCTGCAACAGTTACATACTGGTAAAACTGACGCTCTCTTCAGGGTGTATATATATATATATATATATATATATATATATATATATATATATATATATATATATATATATATATATATATATATATATATATATATATATATATATATATATATATATATATATATATATATATATATATACGAGTATATATATATATATATATATATATATATATATATATATATATATATATATATATATATATATATATATATATATATATATATATATATATTCTTTTTTAACGTTAGGCTGTCGAAACTGTAAAAAAAAAAAAAAAATGGTAGCCACTTGCGTGCAACCGGTAATTCCATTATGATACTAAATATTAATGTAAGGCTATTAAACCATTAACAATGAAAGACATTAGTCAACAGATATATACTTGGGAGAAAGGATGGGCTTATAATACATGAATAAGGTCATACGTGTTTGATCACTAAATCTTCTCTTCTTTAACTTTTTCATCTGAAAGTGTAAGGTCGTGGCAGGAAATAATGCAAATGAGGAAACAAACATATGACCACACGCGACGTGCAATGCAACGTGTATCACAATTGTTCTTTCCATGTGATGTATATAGTCTTGAAAGGAACGTGAAGACTTAATCATGTATATGTACTAATTTGGCACCGCAGGCAGTGAATTATTCAAAACAGTGGCTGCTATTGAGTAGCCATGGTTATCAGTAACAAGAACATTTATTACACTCAGTTAATAAGTGAACAGTGTCAAGCGGTATTTGAAGTGAAAAACCAAAGTTATCTACCACTGGCTGCCATATACTCTGTGCTATCTAGGTGTGTGTATCTCTGTGTGTCTGTTTGCCAATCAGTCAATCGAGGATGGATTTTCTTTCAGTGAATTTCTATTAAGCTTTATATGGAAATCAAATGCACCGATTGGTTTTAGAGTTTTGAAAAATGAGAGAATAATTTCCTTCTCCGGCACTGAAGTATTTCCCGTCATTCCTATTGGCGGCCGGATTTGCCGTGAAAGGAACTAATTTCACTAACACGAAGGATTTTTATTTGACCTAGATTTGCCTTTAGGTTGCCGTTTGATCTGCCTTCCTTCTGTCAGACACCATCATTACCTCCAGCCACACCGGAAGATTGCCTGATGCACTCGCCCGCCAAGAGAGAGAGAGAGAGAGAGAGAGAGAGAGAGAGAGAGAGAGAGAGAGAGAGAGAGAGAGATTAATTTTCGTTTTCTATCCGCAAAGTAACATGAAGGTGCAGTATTTTTTTTACTTATCATTCTCTAAAGGTGTATTTCTCTCATTTTCCCATCATAATCAGTTGCTCTCTTCTTCCCTTCACGTTCTTCTTTTCGCTATCCATCTTCTTTCTTTCCTCAAACTTCCCCCTTCCTTCCACTCATCTCACGTTCCTATTCCTCGCTGAGTTCTCCCCCCCTTCACGGATTTTCCTTTCTACGTATACTTCTTCATCCACCTTCCTGTCATTCGTTCCCTCATCCTGATTTTCTTCCTCCTACTTTCTACTTCTCTCGCTGTGTCTTATCCCTTTTACAGACTTTATCTCATTTTCCTCCTCCTCCTCCTCCTCCTCCAATTTTCCCCTTCCAACTTCTTCCCTCAACCTCTTTTTTCATTAACTCTATAATTTTTTTTTCCATTTTTTTTTTGTATGTGTCTCTTTTTCCTCCCTTTATGTGCCTCTCTCCTTTGTCCCACCCTCATCCTGGCTTGCCCTATTCCACTTCCTTCTGCCTCCACTTTTTCTTCATCCCCATCCCCGCCCCCCTACTGAGTGAGTATTCCATCCTTCCTTCTTTTCCCTTTTTCCTGTTTTATTCTTTTCACCTTCATCCACTTTTCATTCTTTTCTCTTCCCCTCTCCTCGACTCCTTTCCTTTCCTCCCCTGAGTTTTGTTTTTTTTCCCCCTTCCTCTCCCCTTCGCCATTCCCTCACCTCCCCTTCCTTTACCCCGTCACCTTCCCTTCACTTTCCTCTCCCTCCCCCCGTCGCCTTTCCCTCACCTCTCCTTGCCTCACCCCGTTGCCTCCCCCTCAAGGATACAATGGACCTCGACAGAGACAACAAAGCTTCGAGGCTTCATCCCGTTACCTTAATGGCCAATGCTCGTCCTCCCTTTAAGGGGCTCACTTTTCTTTCACACATACACACAGACACACACACACACACACACACACACACACACACGTTTATACCTTATGATCACTAATGTTGTTACTGTTTTAAAGATAGTGGGAAGTGGTAATTAGTGTCATTTTTATGTTACTTAAGAGCCATAAAGCAATGACTTCCTACCTTTAAACCTTGAATTCCAGCGTAATCCTTCCTCAGTACGCTCGATATCACAGACAACTTTTTTTTTTATTATTCTTTTTTTTTTTTTTTTTTTTTTCAAGCGTCACTCACTTCTCCATGCTGCACCCCCGTCCCGCTGCCGTGCCTTCTCTCTTCAGCGGCATTTATTAAAAAATTCCTTTTATAATCTCACATCAAACACCTTTCCCTTCAGTGAGCTTCATTCTTTGCATTTTTTCCTTTTTCCCCGGCCCGCGTGTCTCGCCCTGCGGCACAACCTTTGGCCCTCGTGGATCCAACTTTGAGCACTCCGTTCCGCCAGGTATCAATATTTCACCTGCTATTTCTGCTCATATTGTGAATGTTTGGGTTTTAACAACCCTCATGTGCCGATTTATATTGATGCTGACTCGCTTCATCTTCTTGTCTTGACTTTTTATTTATTTTTATATCTATTCATTTATTAATTACCTAACTTATATATTTTTCAGTTTTCAGCAAAGCATTTTGTTTTCACCAAATACTTTTCATATTACAAGTGCTAATATATACATACGTAAACATATCCTCTTGTAGCTTCATCTCTCTCTCTCTCTCTCTCTCTCTCTCTCTCTCTCTCTCTCTCTCTCTCTCTCTCTCTCTCTCTCTCTCTCTCTCTCTCTCTCTCTCTCTCTCTCTCTCTCTCTCTCTCCGTCCATCCTTTATCATCACCACAGTTCCCTTCATTCCCTTCACTTCATGGCCTCAACCGCCATCACTCACCCTTCACGACCCCGCCGCGGCGTGAGGCTCGTGCCGGAGTGACAGGCGAGGTGGGGACAGCTGGGACCAACACTAATGGCTCTGTCTCGTAGTCTTTTCTTTTTCTCCTTTCGTTGCAGTTATATTCTTATTTCTAACCCATAAAAGCGTGTTCCAGCGAAGGGTACGGAGTTGCTGCTTAAATCTGTTGTGTGTTTTTCTGTTTCTTGTTTACTTGACGATTTGTAGAATGTCTACTTGGAGAGAGAGAGAGAGAGAGAGAGAGAGAGAGAGAGAGAGAGAGAGAGAGAGAGAGAGAGAGAGAGAAGGGAGAATATGACAAGCCCATGGTATGGTTTTTGTGAGTGTTGATTGGTGTTGCGTGTGCGTGTGTGTGTGTGTGTGTGTGTGTGTGTGTGTGTGTGTGTGTGTGTGTGTGTGTGTGTGTGTGTGTGTGAGTGTGTGTGTGTGTGTGTGTGTGTGTGTGTGTGTGTGTGTGTGTGTGTGTGTGTGTGTGTGTGTGTGTGTGTGTGTGTGTGTGTGTGGGTTAATAGTTGCATTCGCAAGAATTCATATCAATTAAGACTGACAAACAGAAAGAGACAGAAAGCACTAAACTGACACGCCTGACGCTTCCATTATGTTATATTTAAACAAAGACTCTTTGACTAGCACCGGTTTATCATTTCCGAGAAATACTGAATGTAGGACATAAAAAAAAAAGAATAATAATGATAATTGAAGCTTACGAACATCCAGGAATATATTATAAAACAAAATTTGATGTCCTTAATGTGTTACCCACGCATTACTGTTCTAAATTCTTTCTTCGCGTTTCACATAAGGGACTCCGTCTACTTTTATTTATGGCTATTTAAATAACGTATGAAAAAAAAATATTAACCGTCAAACCAAAAGGACATAAATGAAGAGAATTTCCTGACAGAGGAGTGCGTTACGTCATGGCAGAGGTGAAGGGGAGGAGGTGATGCTGTGTAGCGGAGTCAAGCTGGTGGAGGCCCATGAGGGTTGCAATTTAGCGGTGGTTGCTATCTTTGGGTACGCGTCTCCCAAGGGGGCGCGAGGGAAATCTTTGTGGCACACGACAGTTCTCAAAATACTTCAGTTTTCCAGTAACAATGCGACAAAACGTTAGAAGCATAACGAACTGATTATTTTCAGTAACCAGAAAAAAAAACTTACACTTACATTTGTTTAGTTAACAAGAAAAGCATGAAAAGATGCATTTTCCTATTTTCGTGGGAAGAAGTACATCACCTCAGAAAAACTCCTAGGAATACATAGTGAGGAAAAACTGAGACCCACTGCTCCAAAGGAATAGTGTTTAGCTCTGCCCGTGTGTGGCTGCTTTCGCTATAAAGAGGAGCTGCCGTGCCTTCTCCGCAGCATACGTTCTCTTTCACTATGCCACGATTTTTTTTTTCTTTATTTGTTTTATGTAGGAGGGGCACCGACCAAGGGCAACAAAAATTGCAACAAAAAAAAAAAAGGCCCACTGAGGTGCCTGTCCCCGAACAAAGTCGAAGGCGCTAGTCAAAAATAAAGGATAAGTGTCTTGAAACCTCCTTCCTGAAAGAGTTCAAATCATAGGAAGGTAGAAATACAGAAGCAGGCAGGGAGTTTCAGAAGTTGCCAGAGAAAGGGATGAATGACTCAGAATACTGATTAACTCTTGTATTAGAGAGGTGGACAGAATAGGGGTGAGAGAAAGAAGAAAGTCTTGTGCAGCGAGGCCGCGGGAGGAGGGAAGGCATGAAGTTCGCAAGATCAGAAGAGCAGTTGGCATGAGTATAGCGGTAGAAGATAACAAGAAATGCAACAATGCTGCGATGAGAAAGAGGCTGAAGACAGTCAGTTAGAGGAGAGAAGTTGATAAGACGAGAAGCTTTTGATTCCACCCTGTCTAAAAGAACGGTATGAGTGGAACCACCCCCATCCATACATGTGAAGCATACTCCATACATGGACGGATAAGGCCCCTTTACAGAGTTAGCAGCTATAGGGGGGGGGGGTAAGAAAAACTGGTGGAGACGACTCAGAACACCTAACTTCATAGGAGCTGTTTTAGCTAGAGATGAGAAGTGAAGTTTTCAGTTTAAATCCAGTAAAGGACAGACCGAGGATGTTCATTATAGAAGAAAGGGACAGTTGAGTGTCATTGAAGAAGAGGGGATAGTTGTCTGGAAGGTTGTGTCAAGTTGATAGATGAAGGAATTAAGTTTTGAGGCATTGAACAATACTAACTCTGCTCTGCCCCAATCAGATATTTTAGAAAGATCAGAACTCATACGTTCTGCATGAAGTGTGTACTTCCGAAAGGGTAGGACGTCTACGAAAAGACGTGGAAAAATGCAGGGTGGTATCATCAGCCTAGGACTGAGTAGGACAAGTTTGGTTTAGAAGATAATTGATGAATAAGTGCGTGAAAGGCCAGAACTCTGAGGAACACCACTGTTAATAGATTTGGGAGAAGAACAGTGACCGTCTACCACAACAGTAATAGAACGGTCAGAAAGGAAATTGAGCTGAAGTTACAGAAAGAAGGATAGAAGCCGTAGGACGGTAGTTTGAAAATCAAAACCTTGTGCTAGACTCTATCAAAAGCTTTTCATATGTCCAAGGCAACAGCAAAAGTTTCACCAAAATCTCTAGAAGCGGATGACCAAGACTCTGTAAGGAAAGCCAGAAGATCACCAGTAGAGCAGCCTTGATGGAACCCATAATTGCGATCAGATAGATAGTTGTAGAGTTAAGAATCTTTCTGTTAAGGATATATTAAAAAAAAAACTTTAGATATGCAGGAAATTAAAGCAACAGGACGGTAGTTTGAGGGATTAGAACGGTCACCCTTTTTAGGGACAGGCTGAATGTAGGCAAACTTCCAACAAAAAGGAAAGGTGAATGTTGATAGATAGACTAGACAAGGTGCAAGCACGGAGGCAAACTTTCGGAGGACAATAGAAGGGTCCATAAGGCTTCCAAGGGTTTAGGCCAGCGAGGGCGCGGAAAACATCCTTGCGAAGGATTTCATTAGGTAGCATGAAGTAGTCAGAGGGTGGAGGAGGGGAAGGAACAAGCTCTGAATCATCCTAGGTAGCGTTTTAGCAAAACTTTAAACGAAGAGTTCAACTTTAAATAGTTATATACTCGTATAGATGGGAGTGGTGCCATCAGGTTGAAATGAAGGAGGGAAAGATGAAGAAGCAATGTTACTGGAGATGTTTTTGGCTAAGTGCCAGAAGTCACGAAGGGAATCTTGAAAGATTTTGACACTTTTTATTCATGAAAGAGTTTTTGGCTAGTTGGAGAACAGACTTGGCAGAAATATAAAGCGCATGATATTCAGGTGATGAAAGGCTAAAGTACCTTTTGTGGGCAACCTCTTTATCATGTATAGCACGAGAACAGGCTTCTAAGGCTTGGAAGGTTTAGGTCGAGAGAAAGACTGAGGAATGTACGCCTCCATGCCAGACACTGTTACCTCTGTTATGTGTTCATTATAAAGAGATGGGTCTCTGACACGGAAGCAATAGTCATTCCAAGGAAAGTCAGCATAATACCCCCTCACGTTCCCTCAACTAGCAGAAGCAAAACGCCAGAGACACCTCGGCTTTGGGGGAACCTGAGGAGGGACTAGAGCGATAGGAAAAGATACTGATATGAGATTGTGATCGGAGGAGCCCAACGGAGAAGATATGGTGATAATATAAACAGAAGGATAAGAGATTAGGAAAAAGTCAAGAATGTTGGGCGTATCTCCAAGACGGTCAGGAATACGAGTAGGGTGTTGCACCAATTGCTCTAGGTCATGGAGGATAGCAAAGTTAAAGGCTAGTTCACCAGGATGGTCAGTGAAGGGAGAGGAAAGCCAAAACTGGTGGTGAACGTTGAAGTCTACAAGGATGGAGATCTCCGCAAAAAGGAAGGGAGTCAGAATGTGCTCCAGCTTGGAAGTTGAGTATTCAAAAAAATTCTTATAGTCAGAGGAGTTAGGTGAGAGATATACAGCACAGATAAATTTAGTTTGAGAGTGACTTTGTAGTCGTAGCCAGATGGTAGAAAACTCGGAAGATTCAAGAGCATGAGTACAAGAGCAGGTTAAGTCGGTGCACACATAGACACAACGTCCAGCTTTGGATTAAAAAGAGGATAGAAAAAGTAGGAGGGGACAGAAAAGGGGCTACTGTCAGTTGCCTCAGACACCTGAGTTTCAGTGAGGAAAAGAAAATGAGATTTAGTAGTGGAGAGGTGGTGTTCTATAGATTGAAAATTAGATCTTAGACCGCGAATGTTGCAAAAGTTAATGAAGAAAAAGTTGAGGAGGGGTGTCAAGACACTTAGGATCGATACCAGAAGAGCAGTTCGACCTAGAGGCATTTATGGTCCCCTCCCCAGGTGGGGACTCCGAGGCTGGTGTAGGAGTCGTCATGATAATTTTGAATTTTGAGTGAAGTGTGTGTGTGTGTGTGTAGTGTTTGTAAGTGCATGTAGTGTTGTGTGAAGGAAGACAGTTGTCTTTAGAGGGCAGGCTGTGACTGCCCCCTTGTGTTGTGAGATAGAAAGGGAAACTTTCAGTTTTATGATAAGTTCACAGCACCCCCGTCCCCCCGATTCCAGTGCTCTGGACCTCACTGGGGGTAAAATACGTTTGATTAAATACATTTGATAGCTTCTTTTTCATCAATGAACTCGTTAGTGGGCGACTTTTCCTTTCATCAAGAAATCTTAAAGTATGGCAGCAGAAATTCATTATAGTGGAAATCATTACAGACTGTTTCAGTTAAGTGCACGAGGTACGTAGTGACAAGGATAATGCTAAATCAATAGGAAATAAGGCAATAACAACGGAAATGGACCTCAAGAATTACCTATTCCGTGTTATGACCACTCCATGACGGGAAAACTTGTAAATAAGAAATTACAGACCACTAAAAAACAGCTACAAACGCCCTGCTGATTTAGGGTTGCACGCGAATGTTGGAGTGTCGTGCATAAGGAAGGTGTGTATTGTGCACCATAACCATTGCGGTGCTGTAAATACCAGCAAGGAGGTCAGATGACTTCAGTGGTAAAATTCGTCACGACTTCACTATTGCTCGATGCTTTCACGGGATTAATGCATACTTATGTCTTTTTACAAGCTATACAGCAACATCCTGCTATCAATAACACCTGACTATTATGGGACAGTATCATTGTCCTGCCACTGTTTTCCTCCGTCACCATTAAGGAGGACCATAACATGCTGTGTGGCGTCGGCTTAGTGCACCCAACGGGGGAGGAGGGCGTCTGGTCAGTGTCCACCCATGTACTTCTTTACTTCTGTGGAAACCGTTGATTTTTATCCTACACTTCTATAATACAATAAAACAGTTCACTGAAGAAGGTGTATTTTATAGTCATTGCTTGATAAATTTGCGATTGTATAATTTAGTAGTTAGCACAGTATGAAAACAATGTCAGACTGTAACGAATTTCTCTCTCTCTCTCTCTCTCTCTCTCTCTCTCTCTCTCTCTCTCTCTCTCTCTCTCTCTCTCTCTCTCTTTATGGACTCACTAGTTGTTCCTCATCTCGACAGTGTTTCATGTCATTCTCTTCTCTCTACATTATTACAAGACTCGCGTCTACGCTATATTACCATTTATATCTGTCTTTTAGTACAAGAGTTAGGATTACCATTTATTCATCACTTGTAATGAAAAAAGGAAAGAAAGTTAATGGGCTTTAATAGAATCGCGTAACTTAGACTGAGTAGAGTGGGAAGTTAGGATCCTTAAAAGAGATTTTCTAGTCTATGAGTACCCACGCATATTTCCGATAGCCAAGACGGCAATAGATTGTACTACACCTTCGATAACTGAAGGGGTTTAGTAGTTCTTTTGCAACAGCAGCGCCACCTCGCTTGTTCCCTCCCACCTTCCCGCCCACTGCCTTGTCTGCCCAAACTAGGACTGCAGGGCTGGAAATCCTTAGGGCCGTTAGGATGCTCGTTGGGAAGTTTGCTGGACGTAATGTCCCATAACCTCGCCTTCTTTTTGTTCTCTCTGTCTTTCTACTTTCTATTTTCTCCTCCGTTTTGCCGTGGTCTTCTTTCTGCTGACTCCCTGACGCTCCTCGCTCCGCACGTTCGCTCGGCAAGGTCACTTATTACGCCAAGTGTTTACAACTCCCATTTGAATATTTTTAAATACTTGGAGGAAAAGTTTTCTGCTCCCACTGCAGTCAAATAGTGCGTTTCTCCAATGCTCATTTCAGCCTTAGAGTCGAGGGGTGAACCTTTTATTTTCTTTTATTTTCAACACTAAGAAATAAAAATCGAGTGCTTAAAAAAAAAATGTGACCTCGAGTTTATGATGGGAGCGCGCCTGATCACTAGAGAATGAATATGACAGACAGAAAAAAAAAAATACAAGAAAAGAAATTGCAAGACATGAAAGACAATGGGGCAGAAGAAGGGAAGGAGGAGGAAGGGGAAGACGATGTCAGGGAGGAGGAGGAGGAGGAGGAGGAGGTGTGGGGCGTATAGTGACTACTATTCCACTTCGTGATCACGACAGTAGAGAAGGTTTTCGCAGCGCCAAGTGTTCCCTGACCGACACTCCCGCGTGCCACCCCGGCGTGCCTCCCAACCTTTATTGACTTGGAGGACGCGCCACAGGACCCTCGCAGGCAGTACACTTCCCACACGATACGCGGAACAAGCTGTGCCTTCCTTCTTTTATATCAATTCCGGAAACTCATTAAATATTTATGATATCCGATGGAATATAATAGGGAAAGATGACATCATTCTAAATAAAAGAAAATAACTGGTCGAGAGCACGCAAGCACCACTCACTCACTGAGGATAAAGGAATACGTAGATATTATTTTTCATCTGCACAAGAAATGTGGTAGTCCATTAAGATTAGCACATTATGTTTACTTGTGTTCATCGATTTTATTGATGAC
>NC_087155.1:5814191-5829191 GCF_035594125.1 Scylla paramamosain
GTTCTCTGTGACAGCATCTGGAAAAATGTGTGAAACTTACAAAGCATATTTTGCTGTGCCAGTTGGGAACCAAGACAAGACAAGACCTGCGCACCACATTTTGCTTGTGAGCATTGCAAGAGAACACTAGAAGGTGAAATAGCTGTTAGTTTTTCAAGAGTAAAATCAAATTAAGAATTAAGAATAAAAATAAAATAAGTTTAACAAACTCATGTTGTTCTATTACAGGATGGTATAGAGGGGAAAACAGAGCCATGAAATTTGCTCTTCCCAGAATATGGCGTGAACCTACTGACCACTCAACTGACTGCTTTTTCTGCATGGTGGATCCTTCCAAACGCCGATCTGGGAAAAATGCACCTGCTGTTTTCTATCCAGACATTCCATCTTCCATTGCACCAGTGCCACAGTGCTGATCTTCCTGTACCAGCTCCTCCAGAAAGAAGTCAACTATCAGAAGAAAGCAGCAAGTCAGAAGATGAGCTGAACAGAGAGGAAGACTGTGACATCACAGATACTGTTGTAGTTGAGAGGAGTCCTTACTACCCAAACCAGAAAGACCTCAGCGACCTCATCAGAGATCTTAGTTTGACGAAGTCAAATGGTGAGCTTTTGATTTCAAGGGTGAAGGAATGGGAGTTACTTGATGACAGTGTGCAAGTGGCCAGCCAAAGAAAACGTCCTTAAAGGTCTATATCCTAGATGCTCACCTCGTCAGCTTCAAGGAGAATATGAAAGCATATTAAGAGGAACAAGGGGAGCGCTTCCACCAAGATATAATGAACTTTGTACAACGATATCAGGGACTCTTCAATGAAAACATGATGGGAGACTACATTTGGAGGCTCATACATGAAAGTGATTTGTTGCGTTCACGCAAATCAAGAAAAACTGTTCATTTTTAATCCTATAAACTAGTTTTATAAGTTTTAAGATATTTTTTGTCATTTGAATTTTTTTTTTTTTTTGTCTCCTGTCCAAAAATGGTGAAAATGGTGAAATTTGGCTATTTTTTGGGCAAAAAAAATAAAAAAAATAAAAATAAATAAATAAATAAATAAATAAATTCTAAAAGCCACAAAAACAAAGTTTGACAGGAATAATGAATATTTTCTATTGCTTTGCAATGAAAAGAGTTGGAAAATAACACTTGCTTGTCAGACAAAAATCGTGTTACATAGTGATTATCTAAGTATCTAGTATATATATATATATATATATATATATATATATATATATATATATATATATATATATATATATATATATATATATATATATATATATATATATATATATATATATATATATATATATATATATATATATATTTTATTTTTTTTTATTTATTTTTTTTCATATCTTTTGTGTGGTCTATATTTTTGCACTTTCACGCCTTGCCATCTGTTTTGGCTTGTATTTTTGCTTTCTGTGTTGTCATTGGCTGCCTGGTATCTACCCGGTTTGTGTTCGCTTCTCTCATTGGTCAGTGCTTTTGTTTACCTTGGTCCAGAGTTCTTATTGGTCACGGCACCTGCTCGCGCTGTGTTTATTGCCATTGTATTTTTCTGCGATTTTTCTGTTTGGCTATTGTATTGCATTTTTTCTCCATTTTGCTGTGTTTCAATTACACAGATAACCACGACTACACACACATATATGAGTACAAACGCGCACATGTAAGTCTCTTGCCTGTGTTTAGTGTTTTGTACACATCACAATTTTCCTTGCCTTTCTCCTATTTTTGCCAAGGCTATGTATATATATATATATATATATATATATATATATATATATATATATATATATATATATATATATATATATATATACATACACACACATATATATATATATATATATATATATATATATATATATATATATATATATATATATATATATATATATATATATATATATATATATATATATATATATATATATATATATATATACATACACACATATATATATATATATATATATATATATATATATATATATATATATATATATATATATATATATATATATATATATATATATATGTATATATATATATATATATATATATATATATATATATATATATATATATATATATATATATATATATATATATATATATATATATATATATATATATATATATATATATATATATATATATATATATATATATATATATATATATTTTTTTTTTTTTTTTTTTTTTTTTTTGTGCATTTTTATTTATACTTGACTGCCTTACAGTACCGCGTGACTGTTTTTGGTTGTCTGGTTGTGTGTGTTTCTGGTGTCATCTGAGCCTGTGCCTCTCACAGCCCCTGTCGACAGTGCATGCCTTCACTCCTGCACCTGCCTGTGCCTACCACCCTTATCCTTCTAGCTTTCCACAGACATTGTCTTATTCTACTATGGTTACTTATGCTACCTCTGATCCTTCTAATCTTCCTGTTTCTATTGCTCTTGCTGCTGGCACTACGGCTACTAGTCCTGCCTGCACTATTAAACTCCATCAGGATCTTTCCTTCAAAAGGTTTAGGGGTCAGGACACCGAGTACGCTGCATTGTCATTTTTGCAGCAATGTGAGGATTTAATGACCAATAGTAACATTACTTCCGGTGCAGACAAGATGTCTTCTCCGTTTTCAACTGTTGCTTGGTTCTCTTGTTTTTGTGATGATGTCGGCAAGCTTCTTTAACCCCTCCTCACTTCAAAATGATTATGCTAAATTTCGCAGTAGTTTTTTTGCGCAACTTTGGGGCATAACAGACTCATGATTCCTTTCAGTAGGCTTTCCGTTATGCTGACTCTCTTAGAATAGAGTTTGTTTTGTAATGTAGGCTGCATGGTGGGTCAGGTTCCTGCAGCAGAGTACGCCCATGATGGTGCAAAATGGTCAGATGAGTACAGATAAACTTCAACTTCTCTTAGAGTTCACTAGTTATGTTACTTTCCTTACTCCTCAAGAAAGACGTGTTACTTTTTCCATTGATATCAAACTCAATTACTCTTTTGGATTTTGCCACTAAAATTAGTAAAAAGATGCAAGAATTACCTCATTGCCAAAGCATGTGACCTGTTCTTAGTGACTCGTCTCCAGCATATTCATCTCTATCTCAGACGTCTCCTATCGAGCGTGCTCCCACTCACGTGTTGCCTTTATCCCGGCATTTACCTCTTTCATGTATTTATTACTACAAAGATGGTCACACAGACATACGTTGCTTTCGCCGTAAAAAAGAGCTCAAGTATACTCGTTCATCACCTCCACCCGATTGAAATGCTCTTTGATTGATGCCTCACATTTTATTCTCTTTATTTATTTTTTTCAACATACAAATCTTCGCATCAAGCTAGTATCTTTCAGTTCCTTGTGTATGAGTTTCGATGTTAGGATCGACGTAATATTGCAGAAGATTTACGGAAAAATTACGAAATTTGAGTTAGCTTAAATTAGAGTAAGCTGCCCAGTCGTCGGAATGGACTGTTGAGCCTTCAGCGACTTCTCTCTGAATAATTGGTTGAAGTGTCTCACGGTCTCTTCTTTGAACTTCGATACTTGAACTGACATTCGACTCATGCTTCAGACTCTCTTAGGAGACATTTTCTCTTGAAACCAAAACAAGTGTTTTCCTTGTTCTTGGTAAGTACAACTTTTCTTGTAGATCACAATATAAAGTGTAGATCGCATACCTAAGTAGATTGATAACACATAGATCGCAATATAAAGTGTAGATTACATACCAAAGTAGATTCATGACAGGTAGATAACAAGCCAAAGTAGCACCATTCATGCGTCTATGCGAAAGAGACTTCAGGCTTCACACGCGGAAATGATTATTCGGTAGCGCAGGACAGCCACGTCAGCCTCGGTGTTGGTGACACTATCTTCAAAGCCTCACCTCTGCGCCAGTCAAAAATTGGAACCTAAATTTTCAGGCCCTTTTATACTCGTAATTATTGAGAATCTTTCTGGTAATAAATTTAAAATTTTCGATCCAGCTCTGAATATTTCAGATATTGTTTATGTAGACAGGTTGAAGAAGGCTAAGGTCTTTTCTTCTGATTCTTCTTCAACGCCTCAGTCTTTATCTGTCTCTCGTACTTCTGTTCCTCCTACTCACTTTTATAATATCACTTTCGGGACCCATTTCATAATTGTTATGTATTTTTTTTTTCTTGGTGTCCCAGGGGTTTGTATATTTATGTTTTGCCCCTTGGGAGCCATTGCCTTTTTTCCTGCCTCCTGTTTGGCCAGGATTGATCATTATTTTCCTTGTGCTTTCCTGCAGTGATTTATTTATTTTTTTTTCCTGCAACAAGAATATTTGCTGTAAATTTTTTTGTGCGTTCCACATATCTTCTCTGATGCTATTTGTATACTTCTCGTGTGACTTTCAAAGGTAAGCACAGTACACATTCATACACTTGTTTCACATTACTATTGTTAGTGTGCCTATTGTCATATATATATACACATATATGTAATTATTTTTCAATTTATGTTACCTGCGTGTCGCTTAGAGTGCATTGCGCCACCCATATCTTTGTATTTTGTTCGCTGCGAGGTCGCAGCTAAGGTGTGGCCGTGCTATATCATAGTATGTATGTATATATCGAGTTCATTTTCTTTTTATTATTGTTATGATTATCATTATTATTATTATTTATTATTTTTTGTATTTTACTCATTCAAGACGCTTCTCGTTCCCCTTTTGTTCTGGCGAGATCACTTCTAGCGTCCTCACGCTCGCCTTGTTCTTAATTAGTCACTGCCTGCCCCCCTGGGCCAGTCAGTCACGTTCACTAAATTTTGGATTCTTTATATTTTGGAGCCGCTCTACGCAGTGTTTACTGTTTCCTCACCACCTGGACAATCATTCAGTGACTTTTTGTGCCCCCTACCACACAAAGCACAACACACGGCGAGTAACGATAACAATGACTAATATACTTCGCACTATTTAAAGCTGTTTTGAGCCATGACCTGAATGGAGGGAGTTGAATTAGGTTAATATATACTTTTACTCACGGCAAACCTCCTACGGATATTGCAAAAGTAAAGTCACTTCGGAATAAAAAAAAAAACATAGGGTACAGGTTTCCCTCGAGTGTTGTTTGATGAGAGGTGCTGATGGGACTTCCGGTTGATCGCTGTCTCGCTTTTCTAGTTCTACTTTGTTGTGTAAGAATTGTATATGTATTACGTGCACGTTATGGAGGCAGTGGCCTTCCACGTCTTGAAACATGTTACTCATTCAACTAAATTTAGATTACTTCCCAAGTCATGAGGGTGACGGGGAGAAAAGAATGGTTGACGTCGTCTGAAGCATTGATATTAACGTGTTGACTTCGCACGACATTTTCAAACTCATCATACTATGCATGTGATAGTTACTATGAAATACATAATAAGATAGAAAAAAATGTAATATATCTAAATACAATAATTTTTTCATACTTGCTATCGCTAAGATAACAGAACGTAGAAAACCAGCTTTACCAGCATCAGGAAAATGCAGCGCATATCATTTAAAATGATAAATGCTGATATTTCCTTAATTCACAATAATACACACGATGCTAGGAATAAAGAGAGACTTACTGAATCCCTGAAGTGTATTTGCTTAGAGCAGTTCAGTAATCAACGAATAAATTAGTTTGCCATCAAGTATCCATTTATATATTCTAACCACTATAAAAATAATTTTAACAATATATAAATTTTGATCATACCAGACATGACATGAGTTGGCAGCGATAAAAGCTTCGGCAGTGATTTGGCCGTGTGTCTGTGGGGTACGTAATGCCTTGGATCCATGCACTATTTTGTAAGGCTTTGATGGAGTCATATTATATAATCTCTTCACAGCGACAATAAATCAACCATTTACTTGAGTCCTTTAAGAGCGTTTTTGTAAACTAAGCACATGGATGTTCGATAACATACACATGCAGCCGAGGTCTTTAAAAACTGTTTTCCTCCTAAACACAATTGAAGCACATGATAAGAGTAAAGAGAGAAATGACCCGCCATCCTTGGAGAGAAGTGACGCTAAAAGACGGTAGTGATGTGTTTTTAAGAGCACCTGAGTTGCATGTAACTTTGAGAAGACAGAAGTAGGATGAATAAAATATTACGCAATATTTATATGGACGCCAATAACCTTTAGGATAAGAAGAACAGACTTAGCCACGAAAGAAAATTAAGATTTTGACGCACTTAAGAATAGTGAGTGATGGGCTCATGGCCTGGCGATGCTGCATGGTAAAAAAAAAAAAATAAAATAAATAAAACGTTGTTCAGAATAAGGTGGGAAAAGAAACTACATTATATATATATATATATATATATATATATATATATATATATATATATATATATATATATATATATATATATATATATATATATATATATATATATATATATATATATATATATATATATATATATATATATATATATATATATATATATATATATATATATATATATATATATATATATATATATATATATATATATATATATATATATATATATATATATATATATATATATATA
Organism: Scylla paramamosain; assembly: GCF_035594125.1. Taxonomy (NCBI): domain Eukaryota; kingdom Metazoa; phylum Arthropoda; class Malacostraca; order Decapoda; family Portunidae; genus Scylla; species Scylla paramamosain. Next base: position 5,820,770 of record NC_087155.1, read on the forward strand.
TATATATATATATATATATATATATATATATATATATATATATATATATATATATATATATATATATATATATATATATATATATATATATATATATATATATATATATATTATATAATATAATATATATAATATATAATATAATATATAATAATTATAATATATATATATTATATATTATAATATATATTATATATATATATATATATATATATATATATATATATATATATATATATATATATATATATATATATATATATATATATATATATATATATATATATATATATATATATATATATATATATATATATATATATATATATATATATATATATATATATATATATATATATATATATATATATATATATATATATATATATATATATATATATATATATATATATATATATATATATATATATATATATATATATATATATATATATATATATATATATATATATATATATATATATATATATATATATATATCTTGTTGCAACACAAGATTCCCTCACAGCTACCACTAATTCTGGTCAACTTCTCTAAGCTATCTTTTGTGCAGCCTAATGCAGGGCACAAATACATGTATACAGGGTCCTTCTAGTCCCCTGCAGCGATTAACAAGAGTGAGGTCAAATGTTGTTGAGCAAATGCTCAACAGATTCTGAGCACACTCCACTCGCTGAGAAGGGATCGTATGATCCCGTGATAGGGGGAGCAGAGCTAGGACAAAGGACACACAAGTATGAGGTTTAAAATTTTCTGTGAGCTACCTTCCATCAGGGACAGAACCACCCACACTCACAGAACATTATATTCTCCTGTTTGCCTGCAGTATATTTACAATCTCCCAGAGGACAGGCCAGTAAGATAAGTTACCAAGTTATCAGACATGTTATCAAGGGAAGGAAGTTCACCCTGATCAGAGAAGGAAAGGGAACGATGCAAGGGAGAAAAATAACATGAAACACGACGCCCTTTTCCCGACACAACCACTGGCGGAGTGCAACACCCAATAAGAGGGTGGCCAGTCAGTGGATGTGATACAGAGAAAGAAGGTAGGGTACGACGCCCAACAAAGGGATGGCCCAGCAATGGAATCATTAAAGGAGGAAGATGGAAGACAGTCTGAGGGTGAAGCGTTGGCTCCAGGCATGAAAGAAATCATTAACACCATGAGACTCTCTTAAATGCCGCCCCCTACATGGAGACTATTGGGAATTTCGACAGGCCTTCATGAACCACATGGAGGCGACAAACATCCCATACAGAACGAAGCTCAAGATGCTCCTGTCAGCTTATGCTGGACCCATAAAGGCAGCATTGCAAGGATGCATACGAATTAAAGACCCAAAATTGGGGTATGAACAAGCATTCGCCACATTGGACAAGGAGTACGGAGTGAACTGGTCCACAAAGTTTGGCATGGAGCAACTGTAAGTTGGAACGACATACAAGACCTGAAAGACTTAGTACACGACCTTGTAAACTGTGTAACAAACCTACGAGACCTGTTATACCTGAGGGAAATAGACACACAAGGGTCGGTGAGACTGATAGCTGAGCGGTTTAGAGGAACATTGCAAGAGTGTTACGAAACTAGCCTCTTTGAATATCGGAAAAGCCATGATGGCGAGCTCCCACGCATCGAGTAGCTTCAAGTATTCCTCAGTGAAACGTTAGAGCGAGCAAAATGGGCATCGCAAGCTAGGACCCAAGAACTTCCAAGCATATGGCAAAGTAGATCTGTAGGAGCTTCCCCACCATCATGGAAGAGATCAGTGGGGCTGGTGAGGTTAGTGGAGGAAAACCATGGTAGAAGAGATCAACTATGTACGGTGTGCCAGGGAAGTCACACTCTCCAGAGTTGCCCTGTTTTCGGTGACATCTCTGTATGGACTAGAACACTACCAGTGAGAGATGAGAGATGAGAGATGATGTTACGCATGCCTGGGTAAAAGGACACCAGATGGCGGGATGCGGACGCTGCAAGCTATGTGGTGTTGAGGGATGTACTTACTACCACTTTGACCTTCTACATTTCCCTATGAGGAACCCATTGGGCCACAAGAGGCCATTGGAAGATGAAGCATTACGAAACGGATTTGGGAACAACGAAAGAAGGATAAAAAGGGCTAGTGACCAACCAGATTACCGCCGAGAGCAAACAACATAACAATAAACGACAAAATAAGCAGTGTCAGCGCGATTGTAACCATCACACGGTTAAATGGCAGAGGGGTGAAAGAAGAAAGGGAGGCAAGAGACAAACGAACTGTGACGATGATAGCACAGGGAAACCCACATAGGTGGACGAGAGGAGCTGAGACAAGCCTCACCAGCAATGATCAATGGAGTGGAAATGACAGTTCCACCTGACAATAAACCTGCAAGAAAGTCACCTTACCTATAGTGAAGGTTGATTTAAGAAAACCTGCAGGGGGACAGACAGGGTTGATTACTAGGGCCCTCTTAGATTCAGGCAGCAACCAATCATATTGTACGGAACACTTGGCTAACCAACTTTAAGCTGTAGGGAGACCAGTGTCCCTTTCCATAGACACGTTCTTGAGAGAGACGTCGACGCTGAAGACACAAGAGATCGTCTTGGTCGCGGTCATCATGGGAACGAGGAAGCGTCGAACTGTCGAAATCCCTAGAACATTAGTTGTCAAACACTTACCGGCCTCCTTGGCGACAGCTGCCGCCAGTAATGAAGAGGTCAGATCGTGGGACCACCTAAACGGAGTTACATCATGTAAAACACCATCGAACGTGGAGTTATTGATTAGTCTAGACGTACCATAAGCGTTCATTCCGCTCGAGGTGAGGACAGGAAGCCATGGAGAGACCTTTGTGACATGTACCCCATAAGGATGGACTGTAAATGGGCCCATTAGGAAAGATGGGGACAACTTGTCTGACTTGCCTAAGAACAACAGAGGTAGAACGTTCACCTCAAGGGATGGAGAACGTCTGGAAGAAAGTATAGAGGCTATATGGGGTCGTGAATTCACCTACGAAGAAGGAGAAGCCTGTTCAATGGGGGGTAAAGAGCTCATCAAGCCGTGGTCAAGGAAATGGAATATAATGGATAAGCACTACCAGCTCCCTATTCCATTCCGGCATTCTCATCCTAAGCTATCGGACAACAAGAGGATGGCAGAACAAAGGCTACAGGGTCTAAAAGGACGATTGCAACGACATCCGCAGCTCGGTGAGAGATATAAGGAAGAGATGCAAAGGTTACTTGACGCAGGTGACGCTGAGAGGGTCTTGCACTCGGAGAGTAGCACGGATTCAAGTTCAGGGAAGGTGTGGTACCTTCCCCATCATCCAGTCCTGAACGCAAACAAACCAGAAAAGGTGAGAATAGTATTCGACTGTGCAGCTTCATAAGTTGAATAAGAGGGTAATGCAAGGGTCGGACCTCAACAATACGTTGACGAGGGTGATCCTCAGATTCCGACAACACAGAGTGGCTCTCATGGCTGATATCGAAGGGATGTTCCACCAGGTGCGAGTAGCTCCAGAGGACCGAGACGCTCTCCGCTTCCTGTGGTGGAAGGGTGGTGATTGGCGGCGAGAGCCCGTCACTTACAGAATAACGGTACACCTTTTCGGAGGGGTGTGGAGCCCATCCTGCGCTGGATATGCCCTACAACGGACCTTTGACGACTATGGACCGCACTTCATAGAAGAAGTCAGAAAGGCTAGACACAGCTTTTATGTCGATGATTTACTGCTCTCCGTCCCTTCTCTGAGCAGATCTACAGGGATGACACACCATCTGCGGCAACTATTGAACAAGGGTGGATTCCATCTGACGAAGTGGATTTGCAATTAGAAGGAAGTCCTCGAGACGGTACCAAAACCAGAGACAACAGGCGTGCAAGAAGTCGTAGTAAAGGACGACAAATTGCCAACAGAAACGGCCTTTGGGATCATCTGGGACTTGGAAGAAGACCAACTGGCTGTCCGGATTCAAATTCCGCCGCTGCCAGAGACGAAATGGGAACTTTTGAGCATGATTAGCTCCATATATGGCCTCCTAGGCATCATAGCCCCGATCCTCATCAAAGCAAAACTGATATTCCAAGAAGAATGCAAGAGGATGTCAGAGTGGGATGAACCCTTATCAACCATGAACGCTGCGGCATGACAAAAATGGCAAAATGATGTTGTCCGTCGAGAGAAAGTACGGATCCCAAGGTGGTATTGGCCTGAGAGTACACAATCTGGGAGCACTGTACAGATTCACCATTTCTGTGATGCTTCACAATGAGCATACGGAACAGTATCCTACTTGAGGATGACAGACGACAGTGAGTCCATCACGTGACTTTCCTATTTGGGAAAGCTAGGCTGGCACCGCTGAAACAACAGACGATGTGCAGCTGTGCTGGCAGCAAAAACTGATAGACACCTGAGGAACGAACTGGAATTCCAAGCAAGGAGATCAGTGTTTTGGACTGACAGCATGGCGGTTCTTCAGTATATCAGAAACAATGAACGCCGCTTCCATACATTCATAGCCAACAGAGTGGCAACGATACACGAACACTCAGACAGCGAACAGTGGCGTCATGTGCCATCAACTCAAAACCCAGCTGATGATGCGAATCACAGACTGCAAGGAGCAGAGCTACACGAAAACCATAGATGGCTCCAAGGGCCCCTGTTTCTCAAACTGGATGAGACGAGATGGCCGACGTTGGTGCAGAATATTCCGGAACTGACAGACGGAGACGCAGAAGCAAAGAAGCCCTGCATCTCTTTGACAGCACAGGTTGGACAAGAGGCATATGCCGTAGAGAGGTTATGGACATATCACTCGTCATGGCATCAGCTGCTGAAAAGTGTTGCTTGGTTCAGAAGATTCATCCAGTGGCGTTTTGGGGAGTCAGAAGAGGTCAGCAAGGAGGGTCGGTTGTCAGTTCATGAAATAAACAAGGCAAAGGTGGCTACTCTACGTCTGATCCAGAACACATGGTTTCCATTCGAAATGAAGAAACATAAGGAAGTATTACCTGTTACGACCAGTGCCATATATAAACTTGAGCCCTGTCTGGGTGAGGATGGGCTGATGCGAGCTGGTGGCCGATTGGAGCATGCCCTTCTCCACCCAGACCACAAGAATCTATACTGCTACCCAGGGACAATGTCGTTACAGAGCTCATCGTGAGAGAAGTGCACTCAACCAAGGTTGGCCACTCCGGCCGCGAACACACGCTAGCTGCATTACGAGAGACGTCCTGGGTTCCAAAGGGATGCAAGATCATTGACAGGTTTCTCAAAAGGTGTGTCATATATCGAAGATGCAACTGGAAGCCTACAGAGCAACGACAAGCAGACCATCCTCCAGATCACTTATGTCCAGGGGGAAGGCCATTCCTCAGCACAAGAACAGACTGTTTTGGACCCTTCACCACAAGACAAGGCCGTGCGAGAGTGAAAAGATGGGGTTGCCTATTTATTTGCCTGATAACCCGTGCAATACACCTGGAGGTGCTTACTTCCTTAGAAGCGGACTCATTCATCAATGCCCTGGTTAGGTTTGCCTCATGCAGGGGACTGCCAAGGCGGATAAGGTTTGACAATGGAACAAATACGGTCGGTGCGCACAAAGAGATCCAAGAGGCCAAGCGAAAATGGAACCAAAATAGCAGGGTATGAGATGAGTTTCTGCATTTCACTGGGAATTCAACCCTCCCGCAGCCTCTCACATGGGTGGGGTGTGGGAACGGCAGATCCTCATAGTTAAGAAGGTTCTTCTGGCTGTAGTGGGTACACAGACATTAGACGATGAACGACTCGCTACATTCTTCTGTGCCGTAGAAGAAATTGTCAATAGGCGTCCTATAACACCGGGTTCGGACGATCCACGTGACCTAGAGGCACTCACATCTCTTCACTTGCTGAGGATGAATGCTGAACCTGCGACTATTGACAATGACATCTTAATTACAGAGACTTACAAAAGGCGGTGGAAGCATGCTCAGTTCTTAGCAGACCAGTTCTGGAAACGATGGGTGAATGAATACATGCCAATGCTACGGAGAAGCATTGGCAGAAGCGCCACAATCTCAGCGTTGAGATGTAGTCATCATATCGGGACACCCTCTCCCACGAACTCAGTGGATGCTTGGCAGAATCCTTGAGACGATACCAAGTGCTGATGGTTTGGTGAGGAAGACTAAAGTGAAGAAGAAGGACTCGGTTTTGGTCCGACCCGTTACGAAACTCTGCTTACTCGAGGGTATAGTTGGAGTCTAAGTAAAGTTTCGGGCATAGTCCGACAGGGGGAGTGTTACCGCCAACAGTGATGCTGGTGGTTACGAAATTGTTATGGAAGTAATCATGGAAGAACAAACAAAATGTATGCTAAATAACATGTTCTGTATTATGAGAGTTGGAGTGCACTAGTGTAATAAATTAATAGTGTCTTAAGTTCCGGTGCTATGAAAGTTAAGTAATTGAGGGAAGTGTAATCGCCAACTGTGCCGCCTCACAAGGTCCTGTGAGGCTGGTGATGAGAGACTAATATGAGGCATGTATAACACTAAGAAAACTAAGTTGATTAGAATAGAGATTAAGGAAACTGAATTAATTATAGTAGTTAACTACAGTAGTGAAGCTGTGTGAGAAGAACTATCTGTGGAGAGCTTAGCTGTAGAGAGGTAGTGAGGGTCGTGTTTACGTTGTAAAGTTGATGACATGGGGTGTAGGGTAGATAAGACACATGAGTCACCCAGAAACTATTGCTGACCTAAGGGTAAGATGGGCAGGCGCGAGGCGCATAGGGCCAGGAGGGACGAAGCCCGGAGGGACAGATTCCTTTGTACCGCCACCGAGTTAGGTGTGACTCCTCCAGGAAAGATCAGACCACTACAATACAGATGCAGGTGTTGCTTGGTGACAGGCCTCCTTAAGACCCCAAACAGGTGAGTTCCACATCTGTATTACGAGAGGTCGATTGGCCTAATTAGCATAATCCATGATTAGTGATGCATTATGTTGATACAGTATGTAATGGTTTTGATACAGCATGTAATGGTTAGTAGTGCTACGCATGCCCTATGTTTATTATGTATGTCTTCAGGTTTGACCGAATGCAATAAACGATTCGCGTCATTGTGTGGGTCTAAAATCCTGTAGTTGTCTCTGGGCAGCTACGTATATATATATATATATATATATATATATATATATATATATATATATATATATATATATATATATATATATATATATATATATATATATATATATATATATATATATATATATATATATAACTTACTGCAAGGCAGCGTACACTAATCCCTCTACGTCAAAAGGCGTTGAGAACATCCCCAGATAGCAGCAGCATTGAATGAACAACACACACACATAGACAAACTGCCTACAAAAACAAGTAGGAGAATCACGAACCGCTTACTACAACAAAACTCGGGTTACACACACACACACACACACACACACACACACACACACACACACACACACACACACACACACACACACACACACACACACACACGCACGTAGCCAAGGAGTCACGTCCCTGACATGAAGTGCGTTACAATTAACTACACTCAAAGGCAGCTGGAGACAGACGCTTTAAGCTACATATATATGCAAGGGCTTACTGTGGTGATTACTCAATTATCCCCTTAGAACAAATGGCCTGTCTACCTGTAAAGCTCCCACCCAGTCTCATCCGTGCGTCTGCCTTCTGACCGTACGTCTAATTCGTCTCAAGAGTGGGCTGTGACTTGCTAGAGTTTGGAGCTGTGTCTCAGGCAGTGACTCATGCTCAAGGATTCTACATAAGATGATATACGGCCTCAATGGGATGGCTGGAGGAATCGATTAGTGAGTTTAGATAGCAACAGATTACGCGCTGATCATCAGCAGCTGACTGGCGACCGAGAAACTTGGCGAGAAAGAGGCCAGCGTTAACCAGATTCAAAAATGGCTCCCTGTACAAACAAGTGCTGCTGTTGTATTTGTGACGAAAAAAAAGAGTAGTCTGCAGGCGGTAAGACTCCATGTAGTCCCCACTAACTCCAGAAGGTACGTGTGTAAGGCTGGTGACATGTTGACCGAGGTAATGTTGTCCAAATTCAAATAAAAAGGCAGTGTAAATAAGGGGAAGGCTGTCACGTCCGAGCACTTCTCTCTTCTCATCTTTAGTCACTTGTCATTGTTATCAGATCATGTAGGCTTTATTTCCTGCCCTTAAACGATAGATACATGTTATTTAGATAGCTGTGGGTACTAGACAAGCTAATACTGAACGTTCTGGTGGTGTGGCTTAAGTAGTGTGTTGGCACATGTTAGCCACTTTTCCAAACCACTGAGGAGGCCGCATATGCTACAGAGACCTTGATGAGGTCATTGAGGA
>NC_087155.1:5834191-5846691 GCF_035594125.1 Scylla paramamosain
ACCACACCACTGCACATAAATGTAATGTATGCACCTCGGTAACCACGATAAGGGCTTGGAAGTCAAAACGAAAAAAAAAAAGAAAAAAAATGTACAACAGAACTGAACACAGTAATACAACTTTATCAACACAACACTCAATGTTTGGCTGAAAAGTGACGTCACTAACGTGTGATTTAGTAAACTTTTTTTTTTTTTTTGTGTTCATCTAAATCACCACGTGCAGCACAACATTGTGAACATCCTTTTTAGGTCATGACTTGGAACCGTCGTCCACTGCTTGCAAAGAATGTTTGCCTACGGTACCGATGTGTGCGCGCGCACGTGTGTGTATGTGTGTGTAAGTCTGTGTCTGCGTGTGTCGTTTCTCTTCTCTTGTAACTAAGCTTCCCCGCCACCATTAGCCTCCATAGCGGCTGGCCATATTAGTGCTGGCTAATCTTACAGTGAGACCACTGGAGACCCTTATTACCATAATGCCATCATCCTTACGCCGCAACCCGCACACATTGTGCTATATTTTCATTTGAGAGAAATGGGAGTCATTACTTAGCACTGTCCAATTTTAGTGTGTATTTGTAAGTCTTACACTTGCATGTTTCCTTATATATATATATATATATATATATATATATATATATATATATATATATATATATATATATATATATATATATATATATATATATATATATATATATATACTGTTAGCACAGTACGATGGAAAGGCGCAATCACTGCTCTGTCTGCCTGACTTAAATATGTCCCGTTGGCGGCTGTTCAGGATAGTGTACACCACAAGTGGCAAATATAATGAAAACTATTAATATAGTAATCGTGTGTTAGAGATAACTCAGTTTGTAATTCGGTAAAGTGACCATTTTTTATTTTTAATTGGCACTTGATGTATTTTATATCCGTTCTTTTTTTTTTATCGCTTTTATCGTAATATTATATGAAAGAAAAGGTTAAAAGTAAGTGACGGGTCAAACACATTTTTTTAATAAAGTAATGTTGCACGAATGCTAAAGTCAGGTCTAATATAAGTATTGTTTTGTGTGTATTTTAATACTGTGTTATGATATTGAGGAACCTGCATTGAATGTTGCATTTTCGTGTTTTGCCAAGTGGCAAATCATAACATCTCTGATCTCTGTTAGAAAAAGAAAAAAAACAAACAAACATAGATGCCACATATAAAGCAAATCGTAGGTTGGGATTAACCTTTAGGAGTGTTCAAAGTAGAAATCACGATGTAATATTAGTTATATTTAACACTGCTCGGATCCTATCTAGATTGTCCTGTGTAGTTCTGATCCCCATATTACTGGAAGGATATACGTAGGTTTATTAAAATCAGTACAAAGAATAAAAACTAAAAGATATGAGGGATTTTATTTTTATGTAAGAGAGCCACTGGCAATGGTAATATATATATATATATATATATATATATATATATATATATATATATATATATATATATATATATATATATATATATATATATATATATATATATATATATATATATATATATATATTTTTTTTTTTTTTTTTTTTTTTTTTCCAAGAAAAAGAGCCCACTTGAGTGCCAGTCCCCAAAGAGAAGCAAAAGAGAAACATCAGATAATGGAGGATAAGTCTTTTGAAACTTCCCTCGGACGAAAGACAAAATACCGAAGCAGGCAGCAAGTTCCAAAGGTTACCAGGGAAAGGGATGAATGATTAAGAATGCTTATTAACTCTTGCTTTAGGTGGACAAAATAAAGATGAGAAAAATAGTCTTGTGCAGCGAGGCCACGGGACGAGCGGAGGCATGCAGTTAGCAAGATCAGAAGAGCAATTAGCATGAAAATAGCGGTAGAAGATAGCAATAGATGCAACGTTGCGGCGATAAGAGAGTACCTGAAAACATTCAGTTAGAGAAGATGAGTTAATCAAACGAAAAGCTTTTGATTCCACTCTTTCTGAGTAGAATTCCCCCATACATGTGAAGCAAACTCCATACATGAATGGAGAAGGCTCCTGTACAGAGTTAGAAGCTGGGGAATGAGAAAAACTGGCGGAAATGACTCAGAATACCTGACTTCACAACAGCTGTTTTAGCTAGGCATGATATGAAATTTGCATTTTTGATTATTAGTACAGTAAAGGACAGACCGAGGATGTTCAGTGTAGAAGAGGGGAACAGTTGAGCGTCATTGAAGAAGAGGAGATGGTTATCTGGAAGGTTGTGTCAAGTTGATACATGGGGGAATTGAGTTTCGAGGCATTGAACAATACGAAGTTTGATCTGCCACAGTCAGAAATTTTAGAGATCAGAAGTCATTCATTCTGCGGCTTCCCTGCGTTTAATTCCTGAAGAGATGGACGTCTATGGAAAGACGTGGAAAAGTGCAGGGTGGGTCATCAGCGTAGGAGTGGATATGACAAGAAGTTTAACTTAAGGGATCATTGAGAATAATAGGAAGAGACTACATGACAAGAAAGAACCATGAGGAACACCACTATTAATATATAGAGAAGAACAGTGACCGTCTACTACAGGAGCAATTGAACGATCAGAAAGGAAACTTATGATGGAGTTAGAGAGAAGGATAGAAGTCGTACGAGAGTAGTTTTGGAAGTCAAAGCTTTGTGCCAGAGTATCTCAAGAGCTTTAGATATGTCTAAGGCAACAACAAAAGTTTCATGAAAATTCCGAAAAGAGGATGACCAAGACGAGTAAGGAAAACCAGAAGGTCCTCAGTAGAGTGGGCACGACAAAACCCATACTGGCGATTGGATATAAAGCTGTGAAATGATAGATGTGCAAGAATCTTCTTGTTGAAGATAGATTCACAAATTTTAGAGAGACTGGAAATCAAAACAATAGAGCGGTAATTTGGGGGATTAAAACAGTCACCCTGTTTTAGGGACAGGCTGAATATAGGCAGCTGAAGGAAAAGTAGATGTTGATAGACAGAATTGGATGAGTTTGACTAGGAAAGGTGTAAGCACAGAGCCACAGTTTTGGAGAACAATAATCCAATGAGATCCATAGTGTAACAGTAGCTTCGGATGGTTAGGTCCGGCGAGGGGTTGGAAAACATCATTGCGAAGGATCTTCATGGGTAGCATGAAGTAGTCGGAAGGAAGAGGAGAGGCAGGAACAAACCCTAAATCATCTAAGGTAGAGTTGTTAGCAAAGGTTTGAGTGAAGATTTTACTTGTAGAGATAGATGAGATGGCAGTGGTGCTATCAAGTTGAAATAAAGAAGGGAAAGATGAAGAAGTAAAGTTATTAGATATATTCTTGGCGAGGTGCCAGAAGTCACGAGGGGAGTTCGATCTAGAAAGATGTTGACATTTTCTATTGATGAAGGAATTTTTTGGTTAGTTGAAGGACAGACTTGGCATGATTCCAGGCAGAAATATAAAGTGCTTGAAATTCACGTTATGGAAGGCTTAAGTACTGTTTCTGGGCCGCCTTTCTATTCTGTATAGCACGAGAACAGGCTGAGTTTAACAAAGGTTTGGAGGGTTTAGAATAAAGAATGTACGCCTCCATGCCAGACACTGTCACCTCTGTTAAGCGCTTAGCACATATGCAGGTCTCTGACATGGAAGCATTAGTCATTCCAAGGAAAATCAAAATAATACCTCTTCAGGTCCTCCCAGTTAGGAGAGGCAAAACACCAGAAGCACCTCCGCTTTAGGGGATCATCTGGAGGAGTTGGAGCGATAGGATAAGATACAGATATGAGGTTGTGATCGGAGGAGCCCAACGGAGAAGACAGTGACAGCATAAACAGGATTAGAGGTTAGGAAAAGATCAAGAATGTTGAGAATGAGAATTATTCCTTACGATAGGAGAAGGAAGTTTTCAAGTTCACATTTCTTAGAAAGGCGTCGATTAGGTAGAAATCCAATAGAGGTCTTTAAGTGATATAGGGGACATAAAAAAGGTGATATGAGTAAAATTTTCATGGTCTGTAATCAAGATAGGACAAGAAATTGTGTGTTCAAGCTTGAAAAGTTAAGTTTTTAAATAAGAATTGAAGAATTGATTCTCAAATAAAGCGGTAAATGAATGAAAGAGACTCGGTAATCAGGGTAGCCTTAAAAAAATATTAAACAAATTTATGGATAAGGATGATTGGTGGAAATAGGTAGGTGTGTTTCATGCAGGGATTGCCACGTGTATACCTGAAGGCTTCTTGCAGCTTCCATTATTTTCTTATGTTCTTAAGATCTGATGTAACATTCTCATATCTAGAAAACCCTACTTGCAGTGGTGGTGTTGGTGGCGCTCTGTGACTCCACGTGTAAAATAGTTTGTCAAGATGCATTTTTTTCATCAGTACAAACAATACACACTGGATGTCAGTCACACGTCCTTTCACCTCACGAGTCTGGCGCCGGCACAGGCAAGCTTTTACCATGATTACAAGTACGTACACTCAACATCCAAAGAAATACAATGGTACTATTGTTTTCAGAATGTAGTGGGACTCGTTAATTTATATATAGGATGGCTTGGCTTGTATTACGCACCTCATATTTTACAGGTGAAGCGGTATTTTCTAGACAAAAGGAGCATATTCCCAAACGCATCGTCACTTTACCCCGACAATATCCAACACGCTACTGTTAAAGTTATTGGTGTTTTCAGGAATGTTTTCATGATTGTAGCGAGAGTTAAACAAGGATTCTGCATCATTGACCGGAACAAATATCGAGAGATCCCAAGAAGTCAACTTTGTGGCACTTTTTGTTGCAATTGAAGGCCAGTTTGTTTAGAAATGCAAGCCGGTATCTTTAGCGTATTGCCCTCCATTTTAAAAACAAAAGAGTACATCGAAAAATTTCATAACGATGAAACATAAAGAACCGCGGTAAATAATACAACCATAAATAATGCTCTCCTTCTCCTTGCTTGACCCACTTAGTTCTGTACAGTACTTAGTCTTCTGCTCGAATCTAGGGTGTTCTTTATTGCATTCCCCAAATTCTGAGCATTTTATAATTGCACCGCGAAGTTTAATCAAAGTGAACCGCACCGTAAACTTTAATCGAACTTATTTGCTGTGTATTATGGTGGTTCACTGAGCATGTAATTATTGATGGGGATAATACTGATGGTGGTGATGATGATGGATAATGATGGATGTAACATAAATATGATGATGGAGTTAATGGTGACAAATGGTGATGATGATGATGGTGATGATGATGATAATAATAATAGTAATAAAATAACAATAATAATAATGATAATAATAATAATAATAATAATAATAATAATAATAATAATAATAATAATAATGTTAATAACAACAATAATAAAGTTAAAACATGAATATCTTTTTACCCAAATTAACCTTTAGCAGAAAGTGTATCCCTGTTCTTTCACATACACGTACATGTTCCTTTATGACAGCATACTGTACAATGCTTCTTACGCGGTGCAATTGTTTTTTATTAATTTCAGATCATGCATAAATGAAAATTAGATCTTAACGTGATACATATGCAGTCTCACTTTCAAATTTCAAACTTTCTATGTATAACAATAGTAGTTGATACAGGAATAATACCTACATATGTGTACTGTCCAAAAATAACACAATTTTGTAATTTACAAAACATTTTCCTGCAGGTGCTTTCTGTGCAGTCTTTCCTCAGGATGATGGCAAGGTGTGAAGAGAGTACCCATATTGCCTGGGTGAGAGGGAAAAAAGTAAATAATTGCCCTCACCCCTTCCTCTCCACTACTGTTAACGTCTTTCTTGCTCACCTGTGTTGCGAGTAATTGTGTAGCGTTTTTCTCAGGTTAACTTGTGTCTCATATTTGTTTATCGCTGTATTTGTACAACTGTCTGTGTGTAAGGTTAGATTTGCTTACTGGTTCCTCAGTGTCTTTCCGTCCGAGAAAAAACTTTTGCACTGATTCTCAAAGTTTTCTTTCTGCAAAACATCATTTATTATATATATATATATATATATATATATATATATATATATATATATATATATATATATATATATATATATATATATATATATATATATATATATATATATATATATATATATATATATATATATATATACACACACACACACACACACAGACAGTTAAGGTACATATTTCTGGATTTGATAGTTTTAGTAATTCAAAGTCCAAAGTACTCTTTACATATATGCTGTGTTTTGCTTTATTTTGCGAGAAATTAATGTGTAAGCTTTTTTTTTTTTATGTAGGAAGGACACTGGCCAAGGGCAACAAAAATCCAATAAAAAATGCCCACTGAAATGCCAGTCCCATAAAAGGGTCAAAGCGGTAGTCAAAAATTGATGAATAAGTGTCTTGAAACCTCCCTCTTGGAGGAATTCAAGTCGTAGGAAGGTGGAAATACAGAAGCAGGCAGGGAGTTCCAGAGTTTACCAGAGAAAGGGATGAATGATTGAGAATACTGGTTAACTCTTGCGTTAGAGAGGTGGACAGAATAGGGGTGAGAGAGAGGCTGAAGACAGTCAGTTAGAGGAGAGGAGTTGATGAGACGAAAAGCTTTTCATTCCACCCTGTCTAGAAGAGCAGTATAAGTGGAACCCCCCCAGACATGTTAAGCATACTCCATACATGGACGGATAAGGCCCTTGTACAGAGTTAGCAGCTGGAGGGGGGTGAGAAAAACTGGCGGAGACGTCTTAGAACACCTAACTTCTTAGAAGCTGTTTTAACTAGAGATGAGATGTGAAGTTTCCAGTTCAGATTATAAGTAAAGGACAGACCGAGGATGTTCAGTGTAGAAGAGGGGGACAGTTGAGTGTCATTGAAGAAGAGGGGATAGTTGTCTGGAAGGTTGTGTCGAGTTGATAGATGGAGGAATTGAGTTTTTGAGGCATTGAACAATACCAAGTTTGCTCTGCCCCAATCAGAAATTTTAGAAAGATCAGAAGTCAAGCGTTCTGTGGCTTACCTGCCTGATATGTTTACCTCCTGAAGGGTTGGACGTCTATGAAAAGACGCGGTAAAGTGCAGGGTGGTATCATCAGCATAGGAGTGGATAGGACAAGAAGTTTGGTTAAGAAGATCATTAATGAATAATAAGAAGAGAGTGGGTGACAGGACAGAACCCTGAGGAACACCACTGTTAATAGATTTAGGAGAAGAACAGTGACCGTCTACCACAGCAGCAATAGAACGGTCAGAAAGGAAACTTGAGATGAAGTTACAGAGAGAAGGATAGAAACCGTAGGAGGGTAGTTTGGAAATCAAAGCTTTGTGTCAGACTCTATCAAAAGCTTTTGATATGTCCAAGGCAACAGCAAAAGTTTCACCAAAATCTCTAAAAGAGGATGACCAAGACTCCGTAAGGAAAGCCAGAAGATCACCAGTAGAGCAGCCTTGACGGAACCCATACTGGCGATCAGATAGAAGGTTGTGAAGTGATAGATGTTTAAGAATCTTCCTGTTGAGGATAGATTCAAAAACTTTAGATAAGCAGGAAATTAAAGCAATAGGACGGTAGTTTGAGGGATTAGAACGGTCACCCCTTTTAGAAACAGGTTGAATGTAGGCAAACTTCCTGCAAGAAGGAAAGGTAGATGTTGACAGACAGCTGAAAGAGTTTGACTAGGCAAGGTGCAAGCACGGAGGCACAATTTCGGAGAACAATAGGAGGAACCCCATCAGGTCCATAAGCTTTCCGAGGGTTTAGGCTAGCGAGCGCATGGAAAACATCATTGCGAAGAATTTCAATAGGTGGCATGAAGTAGTCAGAGGGTGGAGGAGAGGGAGGAACAAGCCCATAATCGTCCAAGGTAGAGTTTTTAGCAAAGGTTTGAGCGAAGAGTTCAGCTTTAGAAATACGAGTAGATGTGATAGCAGTGGAGCCATCTGGTTGAAATAGAGGAGGGAAAGAAGAAGAAGCAAAGTTATTGGAGATATTTTTGGCTAGATGCCAGAAATCACGAGGGGAGTTAGATCTTGAAAGGTTTTGACATTTTTTGTTAATGAAGGAGTTTTTGGCTAGATGGAGAACAGAATTGGCATGGTTCCGGGTAGAAATATAAAATGCGTGAGATTCTGGTGATGGAAGGCTTAAGTACCTTTTGTGGGCCACCTCTCTGTCATGTATAGCACGAGAACAAGCTGTGTTAAACCAAGGTTTAGAAGGTTTAGGACGAGAAAAAGAGTGAGGAATGTACGCCTCCACGCCAGACACTATCACCTCTGTTATGCGCTCAGCACACAAAGACGGGTCTCTGACACGGAAGCAGTAGTCATTCCAAGGAAAATCAGCAAAATACCTCCTCAGGTCCCCCCAACTAGCAGAGGCAAAACGCCAGAGGCACCTTCGCTTAGGGGGATCCTGAGGAGGGATTGGAGCGATAGGACAAGATAAAGATATGAGATAGTGATCGGAGGAGCCCAACGGAGAAGAATGGGTGACAGCATAAGCAGAAGAATTAGAGGTCAGGAAAAGGTCAAGAATGTTGGGCGTATCTCCAAGACGGTCAGGAATACGAGTAGGGTGTTGCACCAATTGCTCTAGGGCATGGAGGATAGCAAAATTGTAGGCTAATTCACCAGGATGGTCAGTAAAGGGAGAGGAAAGCCAAAGCTGGTGGTGAACATTGAAGTCTCCAAGAATGGAGATCTCTACAAAAGGGAAGAGGGTCAGAATGTGCTCCACTCTGGAAGTTAAGTAGTCAAAGAATTTCTTATAGTCAGAGGAGTTAGGTGAGAGGTATACAGCACAGATAAATGTAGTATGAGAGTGACTCTGTAGTCGTAGCCAGATGGTGGAAAACTCGGAAGATTCAAGAGCGTGGGCACGAGAGCAGGTTAAGTCATTGCGCACATAAATGCAGCATCCAGCTTTGGATCGAAAATGAGGATAGAGAAAGTAGGAGGGAACAGAAAAGGGGCTACTGTCAGTTGCCTCAGACACCTGAGTTTCAGTGAGGAAAAGAAGATGAGGTTTAGAAGAGGAGAGGTGGTGTTCTACAGATTGAAAATTAGATCTTAGACCGCGAATGTTGCAGAAGTTAATGAAGAAAAAGTTGAGGGGGGTGTCAAGATACTTAGGGTCGTCGACAGAAAGGCAGTCCGACCTGGGGACATTTATGGTCCCCTCCCCAGATGGGGACTCCGAGGCTGATGTAGGAGTCGCCATGATGATTTTAAAATTTTTGAGTGAAGGGTGTGTGTGTTATTAGGTGCTTGTAGTTTTGTGTGGAGGAAGAGAGTTGTCTTTAGAGGGCAGGCTGTGACTGCCCCTTTGTGTTGTGAGACACAAAGGGAGACGTTCAGTGAGGTCACAGCTGGGTTTAATGATAAGTTCACACCCTGAACAGTGCTTTAGACATCACTGGGAGTAATTATCATTTCGGCAGGTGTCTACTGCGGGAACCGCTCGCCTGGGCAGGCCTCCGCCTCCTTCTTTCCCTCTTTAGCTCGCTGCATACTTGAGTGGTGCCGTGCGGCATTAAGTGATAATTTTTTGTTTACAATCTACGCAGTCAAAACCTTACAGGAAACAGTTAACAAATGGCAGATTAATTTTTTTGTATGTGTAAGTGAAGAAAATGTACAGGTAACACAGTAATACAGTGGTTGTTAAGTGCTACTTTTCAAACATACATGGCAACTCAACAGCTTCATGACGACTTCCCGGTATTCTCGCCACTCCTGTAAACGTCCCTAACTAGATTATTTGATATTCTAAGTGATGTCAAATTATACTATGTTCCGTGAATTTTGTCCCTTTGTTTGTTTGTTTTGTTTGTGTTTGTATTCTTGTATTAATGGTGGGGCTTATTATTGTCACCCGGACGAAAGTATCTTGAGCTGCTGCAATAGGTTCAGCTGCTGCAGAAGTACCGGGGATAGGCTACATCCTTTTGTCACGGAGATGCTGACACACATTGTAGAATACTTTCCTATCTGGCTGTCTTCTGTGTGTGTACCTGCGTATATACTCGTATTCTGCTGCTGCAGTCCGAACATTCCCATCACGGAATGAATATCATGTCATGAATATTGTCACATGAATATCATGTTCGAATACTCAGTATTACTGAGTGTGAAAGACATTTTCACCGAAGCAAAAGATACACTTTGGCAGTCAGCTGATTAATGAGGCCTGTCACTTAAGTGTCAAGACGTCAACTGTTGAGTGTTGAGGGGGGTGACAGTTCCAGTGACTTGCCATGTATGTTTAAAAAGTAGCACTTCACAACCACTGTATTGCTGTGTAACCTGTACATTCTTCACTGACACACGTTAAAAAAAAAAAAAAATCTGTCATGTGCTAACTGTTTCCTGCAACGCTTTAATTGTATAGATTGTACACACACACAAAAAAAAAATCACTTAATGCCGCGCGACGCCACACGAGTATGCAGCGAATCCAGGAGGGAAGGAAGGAGGCGGAGACCCACCCAAGTGAGCGGTTCCAGCAACACACAACTTACAGGTTAATTTCTCGCAAAATAAAGCAAAACGCAGCATATGTGTGTAGAGTATTTTCAACTTAGAATTATTTAAACTATCAGATCCCGAAGTATGTACTTTTAACTCGCGGCACACCGTGCATATATATATATATATATATATATATATATATATATATATATATATATATATATATATATATATATATATATATATATATATATATATATATATATATATATATATATATATATATATATATATATATATATATATATATATATATATATATATATATATGTATATATATATATCAAGCATAATATCAGTTGATGAAATCGCCTTCAACCAAGTGATCAGTGTTTTGCTTCGCACCGTTAATGCTACATGTTCGATTACACCCACCTTCACACAGATATAAAAGTTCGTATTATAGCTCACACACACACACACACACACACACACACACACACACACACACACACACACACACACACACACACACACACACACACACACACACACACACACACACACACACACACACACACACTTTTCAGAAATTTAACTCGTTAAATCTTTCTCTACATGCCAAACAACTTCACTTTGCCAAAACATTAAGTTCGTTTTTCAGATGTTATGGCCATTCACAAATAAAAGCACGCTTACTAATCCTACTTTTTCTCTTTTGTGTCAGTGTACTATTTTACATCGGTATATAGCAAGAATATTCTTGCTCTACAAAACAGAATTTTTTAAGTTTATATATTAATTCAATAATATTTTCCCCATCAAGATTCGTTGTATTCACGTGAGTGATGCAAGGTGATCACGTTGCACGCAGGGAGCTGAGTGCTAATAGCCCAACGCGGTGGTAACACTCTCTGCAACACAGATTTGTGTAGTCTTAAAATGTTATACACCTGACCTAATGTTTTAACAAATATTTCTGTGAGATGGGCGAGATACAAAGCAATGTACCAGGAAATGTCACACCAGGTAACTTGCAGTAATACACTCACCTGTACCTGAGTACAGGTAACTTTGGATGATGTTTTTGGTTCTTTTCTTTTAAAGACTGGCACCTCAATAGGCTTTTTTTTCTTGTTTGTTTCCCTTGGCCAGTACTTCTCTTGCATCAGTCAAAGAGAAAAAAAAAAAAAAAACTCCCAGCGTGGCTGGATCATATTACCCTATTGCCGACTTCCTGACCGTTCCTTACTCTAGGTCCTACAAACCTCACTTTCGGTTAGTGAAAACTTCATAATCTGACTATAATTTGAAGCTGACTTTTTTGTGTTTATGTATCACTCCAGGAAAAGGCACCCAACTAAACCATGAACCTTCGATCACCATCCCCTTTTCTTTTCAGATAATGTCATGTTTCAGGAGAACTTATTTGCAGGACTACTTTCGAGTGCATCGTTTCACAGTGTTGATATTCTTATTTCAGTTATAGCTAAAAGGAATGACTCATTTTGTTCCTTTTCAAGTACATAGGTGAAGTAGAACATACTGAATAAGCCATACCAAGGCAATCAATTGAATGGTGAATTTGATTCCTGACGTCACTTTCAACAAAACTGCAGAGGGAGAGAGAGAGAGAGAGAGAGAGAGAGAGAGAGAGAGAGAGAGAGAGAGAGAGAGAGAGAGAGAGAGAGAGAGAGAGAGAGATTAACAAGTTGTAAGTTCTACTTGAGAAAGACTTAAGGAATATTGGTATGAGCAAGCAAGGTATTCTAGATTCCATACCACTGTTATCACGCACGCTACCTGGAACAGTAGTAGGTCAGACTTTTAAATCACAAATGTATTAATCTTTCATTCATGTTTATATTTACATTTGAAGCGCTAATATATCATTGAATTTGTACCACTTCGAGTCGCATTCTTCGAAACCTGAAATATTTGTGTTTGCATTTGAAAATACAGCTCACGTATTCAGTCTATCTCTTCCTTTTATGCACCTTTTCCCTTCCGTCGCCCTCCAGACTCGCCCTCCCTCGCCTCTCTCTCTCTCTCTCTCTCTCTCTCTCTCTCTCTCTCTCTC
>NC_087155.1:5851691-5854191 GCF_035594125.1 Scylla paramamosain
ACCTGGTGTTTTCCTTTACATTTTAATACGACAGGTTACATAATGGTATATTTGAATACGATTTTCTATAATATTTTTTTCTTTTTCTTATTGCCGTTAAGGTAGTACACTGTAAACCTATTAACTTAGGTCAGCGGAAGTTGGAGCAGTGTTGCGTTGCACGGCTCTTCCCTGGTCTTAGGTTCAGGCAAAACAGTGCAAAGACGACATAATGTGACGGTGCATCTGTCCCACTTCACTGATTAGTGACTCCAGATAAATACTCATTTAAAATCCAGTCTATGTGAGTTTCTTAAAAAAACAACAACAATGATTTTGCCATGCATGGTAAAGGAGATTTTCTGAGAACACAAATATTTCCTAAGCGTATCATAACGGCAACTTTATTGGCACAAAAGTGTTGCTGTTTTGGTGCGAGCAGGTCTCTCCTTTCCCTTTCCCTGCAGATAATATTTCCGCTTCTTCCTTGGCAAGCAACATTTAGGATCTGATCACGCAGGACAGAGCTATTCAAAGGTTCCAGGAGAGCCGCGCGAGAACAGTTCAACTGCACACAGCTCTAGTTAATTTAATAAAGAGGAAAGTAAGTGCCAATCTCACTCGCGGTAAAGATAATTTGGAACCTAGCAGTTCAAATAAAAACTTTAAAAGTTTGAAAATGCATTACCGTTTTAAAACAACAATAATTTGTTTCTTCGATTTTATGTGTGCAGATATCATTATCTGCCTCTGTGCGTTATTTTCTGATTCGCTGCCTGTTTGTATGTTCATTTGTTTGTGTTTTCCACATTGGCACACTGTCGCTGTGTTTGTTTATTCATGTGTATATGTGTGGGAAGTTTTCACCTTGATTTATTTTGACGTTTCCACAAAGTCCATTCTCTCTCTCTCTCTCTCTCTCTCTCTCTCTCTCTCTCTCTCTCTCTCTCTCTCTCTCTCTCTCTCTCTCTCCTCTCTCTCTCTCTCTCTCTCTCATACCTTTAGTCATTATTCCTCTCTCCCGCAGATTAGGGTGACGGATGCTGGAGCCTTTTCAGAACAGTGTGGTATGTACTATTCAGCTTATTGTTTTTATTCTCTCTCTCTCTCTCTCTCTCTCTCTCTCTCTCTCTCTCTCTCTCTCTCTCTCTCTCTCTCTCTCTAGTAATAATTTTTCGATTCCCGATAGTTATTTGTATAAAATCACAGTAAAATTACCATTTATTAGGTTTGGTTCGTAGTTTTAAATACAATCAAATTCAAAGTATTCCATTACTGTGCACCGGCTTTCACAATGACATATTCAATATTTACCTTGCTGTTTTCCGTAGCCTAACTACACTCATTTAATTGACAAGTAGACTCACACTCCACATTTTTTTTTCTTTTGTGTGTGTTTGTTTAAAGAAGGAAATAAAACAGTTCCCAGTTAATGCTGGTGGAATTTAATTACGTTCTTTTTGGTAAATTGTTATGATGAAATATTATAAATGTTTATTTTATTTTTGCTTTTATTTATTTATTTTTATTTTGTAATGGTTAGAAAATTAATTCCGTTGCAATACATGAAAAGTACGTTGTTGCTCCAACAAGTAAAAAAGTGTAATAAATATTAATACCTGCGTGCCGCGCTTCCATCCTTTCTTGCCTCTCACATACAACAAAGGTAGCGACTCTTCCTCTGCCTTGCGGCCACTTTTTATTTGTCTTCGCCAGCCAACCGCAGCCTGGCGCCGACGGCTCTGTCTTATCTTTGCTTGCTTTCCAATTTTTTAATGCATACCTGATGTTTAAGAGAGATTTGGTGTGTGTGTGTGTGTGTGTGTGTGTGTGTGTGTGTGTGTGTGTGTGTGTGTGTGTGTGTGTGTGTGCTTGCTTGGGGCCTCATGTTGGGGAAGCAAATAGGGGACCGATTCTTCAAGAAGGGAGAAAATGTGTTTGGAGATATTTTCTTGACAAGCCCTATAAAATTTCTGAAAACAGGTAGCCCGCCACTTGGCACAGTCGGTGTGTTGGGAGCAAGATGAGGGTGAAGAGGAGTAGGAGCAACGGGGGAAAGAGGAAGAGAAGGAGAAAGAGTGAGAATGGCAGTGGGAAAGACAGAGGAGAATGAGGTTAGGTGTGTGTGTGTGTGTGTGTGTGTGCGCGCGTGCGGTTGCAATAGTTGGAACACTGTTTACAGAGAGTTAATTGCGAGAGAGAGAGAGAGAGAGAGAGAGAGAGAGAGAGAGAGAGAGAGAGAGAGAGAGAGAGAGAGAGAGAGAGAGAGAGAGAGAGAGAGAGAGAGAGAGAGAGATTCGCACTATTACACGCACACACAGAGTTTTGTTTTTCTTAGCTTTTACCAACATTTCCATCATAAAGTTTTAGTTAAGAAAAGGCATTAAAGCGAAATACAATCGCCATATTCATTACTATCTCCTGGCAAATGGCTGTCTGCGTCATAAATAAGAGATTTTCAACATAACACAGTAACATTCTGTCTGAGGTACTACAGTTGATGACAGAGAATGTGAATGGC
>NC_087155.1:5861691-5864191 GCF_035594125.1 Scylla paramamosain
TCATGCTTCGATGATTATGATGTCTCTTGGTGCATGGCTGGCTCAGAGGAGAGACACTGGTTCTTCTGAGGGTTACTCATTTGTGTTAGTGTGACGTTGTCTTTTGAAGTAGTTAATTGAGAGAGAGAGAGAGAGAGAGAGAGAGAGAGAGAGAGAGAGAGAGAGAGAGAGAGAGAGAGAGAGAGAGAGAGAGAGACAGAAAGGGTTGAATAATAATCAATTTACAATCGCTAGTTGCCCGAAGTAACAAGCTGCTTTCCGTCTCTACGTCTCGTTTCACTTTGTGTCACATCGAGTAGTTGTTGACTATTGCGTCAGAATTGTGTGTGTGTGTGTGGGTGGGTATGTGTGTGGGTGGGTGTTCCGATCCCATACTGCGTGCGTGAGGAGGCGTGCCGGGGCTTTGGGGAGAGGAAAGAGGATGCTAGGCGAGGCTGGGGATGGTTTGGTGATAATGAGATTACTGATAATTGACGTGACGGTAATGTTATGGAGACTGTGGTGACGATTTCCTTGTCAGGTGCGCGCGCGCGCGCGCGCACACACACACACACACACACACACACACACACACACACACACACACACACACACACACACACACACATCTTCATGTAGAATCTGTAATCACGGTGATCTATAAGACACAAAAAATAATAGCTTTCCTGGTGTCTTTTTTTTTTTTTATCTTGTAATTCGTTTTATTGGTATCACTGAGCCGGTACCGTATGTAATATACAACGCATTAACGGGCACAATCCATACGTAAATTACAGAACGCGTTGAATTTATCAGAGTTGCATTATTATTGTTTTTTTTGGTTTGTGTGTGTGTTTGTGTGTGTGTGTGTGTGTGTGTGTGTGTGTGTGTGTGTGTGTGTGTGTGTGTGTGTATCAGTCCGTCAAGATGCTCGTCCCACCACTTACAATATTAACTACTAAAATTTCCAACACACAATAATAATAATAATAAAAAAAAAAGGTGAAGTTTCACTTAGAAACATACGTAACGGAAATAATAGGAGGAGTCACTCGTGGATAGAAAAGAGCTACATGTACGTGAGAGGGACAGTCATGCAGTATGGAAAGAGAAAAAACAAACAGTCCCTTCAGGTAGGAGTTCGTTGATCATGTACTTATGATCACTACGACACTGGCAGTCGACGATGGTGATAAGACTATACTTACACAATACGTTTACGTAAGTGCAATCTGAATTTTTTTTTTATGACTTTTATAGTTTGAAGTGTTATTCGGTTGCCAGATCCTTACTCATTATGGGAAAGTGATACTGCAATACACAAACGTGTACTCCTTTCCGGTCTCGCAGCCGAT
The DNA here is from genome assembly GCF_035594125.1 of Scylla paramamosain. Classification (NCBI taxonomy): domain Eukaryota; kingdom Metazoa; phylum Arthropoda; class Malacostraca; order Decapoda; family Portunidae; genus Scylla; species Scylla paramamosain. The sequence goes on from NC_087155.1 coordinate 5,863,026, forward strand.
GGCGGAAAATTGTGTTCTACTCATCCAAGGTAGCGCTTTCATGAATTAGTAACCAGGAAATATGTTGAGGGTCAAGTCCCAGCCATCACAAATTAAAGTGTGATTCATGAAATACATTATGGTAGCTTCCAATGTAGATGATTTTTATTTCACTTGAGCAGACTCCTGTATGATATATATATATATATATATATATATATATATATATATATATATATATATATATATATATATATATATATATATATATATATATATATATATATATATATATATATATATATATTCTAAATCGTTCATCCCATTCCCTGGTAAACTTTGGTGAAACTTTTGCTGTTGCCTTGGACATATCAAAAGCTTTTGATAGAGTCTGGCACAAAGCTTTGATTTCCAAACTACCCTCCTACGGTTTCTATCCTTCTCTCTGTAACTTCATCTCAAGTTTCCTTTCTGACCGTTCTATTGCTGCTGTGGTAGACGGTCACTGTTCTTCTCCCAAATCTATTAACAGTGGTGTTCCTCAGGGTTCTGTCCTGTCACCCACTCTCTTCTTATTATTCATTAATGATCTTCTAAACCAAACTTCTTGTCCTATCCACTCCTACGCTGATGATACCACCCTGCACTTTTCCACGTTTTTTCATAGACGTCCAACCCTTCAGGAGATAAACATATCACGCAGGGAAGCCACAGAACGCCTGACTTCTGATCTTTCTAAAATTTCTGATTGGGGCAGAGCAAACTTGGTATTGTTCAATGCCTCAAAAACTCAATTCCTGCATCTATCAACTCGACACAACCTTGCAGACAACTATCCCCTCTTCTTCAATGACACTCAACTGTCCCCCTCTTCTACACTGAACATCCTCGGTCTGCCCTTTACTTATAATCTGAACTGGAAACTTCACATCTCATCTCTAGCTAAAACAGCTTCTATGAAGTTAGGTGTTCTGAGACGTCTCCGCCAGTTTTTCTCACCCCCCCCAGCTGCTAACTCTGTACAAGGGCCTTATCCGTCCATGTATGGAGTATGCTTCACATGTCTGGGGGGGTTCTACTCATACTGCTCTTCTAGACAGGGTGGAATCAAAAGCTTTTCGTCTCATCAACTCCTCTCCTCTAACTGACTGTCTTCAGCCTCTCTCTCACCGCCGCAGTGTTGCATA
>NC_087155.1:5869191-5881691 GCF_035594125.1 Scylla paramamosain
GAGAGAGAGAGAGAGAGAGAGAGAGAGAGAGAGAGAGAGAGAGAGAGAGAGAGAAAGAGAGAGAAAGAGAGAAAGAAAGAAAGAAAGAAAGAAAGAGAGAGAGAGAGAGAGAGAGAGAGAGAGAGGAGAGAGAGAGAGAAGAGAGAGAGAGAGAGAGAGAGAGAGAGAGAGAGAGAGAGAGAGAGAGAGAGAGAGAGAGAGAGAGAGAGAGAGGGGTGCATGGTCTGCAGTGTTAGAATGAGAAATATAGTGAGTGAGAGAAGGAATGAGTGAGTGTGTACACTCTTAATTGGCAGATACTCGTAGTGATTGAATAAGTGACAGACTGTGGCGGATATATACGAGTATATATATATATATATATATATATATATATATATATATATATATATATATATATATATATATATATATATATATATATATATATATATATATATATATATATATATATACACAGATAGGTAAATAGATAAATAGACAGATACACACACACACACACACACACACACACACACACACACACACACACACACACACACACACACACACACACACACACACACACACACACACACACACACACACACACACACAGAGAGAGAGAGAGAGAGAGAGAGAGAGAGAGAGAGAGAGAGAGAGAGAGAGAGAGAGAGAGAGAGAGAGAGAGAGAGAGAGAGAGAGAGAGAGAGAGAGCACTAGCAGAATAGGGGATAATAAAATAACGATAATAATGTGATCCAGAAGAGGTTTGCAATTCGAGAAAGCTATTGATTTTTTTCTTTTTGTATTGGGCGCTATTCCTGGATCCTTTTGTGATAAGGAATCCTCACGGAGGTAATCTATTTAATCGCTAGTGTGTGGCATGGGATCGATGGAAATATGAGATGGAGAGTTTTTCACTTCTTCTGCGTTGATAGAGGAGTGAGGCCAGTCGTGGCCTTGCTGCATCGCTGTCCAACACTTACAGGACTGGAATGTTCGCACAGTAGTAAGCCAGAGTGATTTCCAAGCTTTATTAGTGACTTAGTATTGTTGCCGGTGAAATCTTGGTGAGTGTCTCAATGTGTTTTCCTCCTTTGCTATAACTTTTCTTTCCCTTGTTTTTACGATACGTGCACGCAAAAAAAAAAAAAAAACTTCCCGTGCATTACCTGAGTTACTTGGGCTGTAACGCTTCCCTTGTGGCAACACAGTCAAGCAATAACCAGACCACCGAGATGCACGAGACGCAGGGAATGCTGTGTCTCCCGCGTGGCTCGCTGATGCAAACCAAGGAACGAATATACGAAACTTTAATTGTGAAAAGGAGAGATCACATCAAGTTTTGGAAATTTATTAGTTGGTGCTTAGGCGTTCACTTCTTGAAACAAGCAGAGAAGATCTAACACACACACACACACACACACACACACACACACACACACACACACACACACACACACACACGTAGATTTACGCATGTAGACATTACTAGATAGATAGATATATTACATATATAAATGCATGCATACATATATACATACATACATAAAAGGAAAAAAAGCATACTATGTAGATGGATAGAAAATAATAATAATAAATCTGCGACTGGAGAGAGAGAGAGAGAGAGAGAGAGAGAGAGAGAGAGAGAGAGAGAGAGAGAGAGAGCCTATGATTCTTGAACCACACCCACGGCAAGTCACTGGTAAGAACACACCCAGCAGTACTCAGTGGCATTAGGCAATCAACCAACTAACACTCTAAATTACTGATAAAAAAAAAAAAAAAACCGTAATTCACTCCGTCTCAAAAGAAACTCAAACAACCCAGTGAGTAATGTGTTTATTCGCTCAGTTAATGGCATTGTTAAGCATCGAATCGATCGAAACACGACTGTTCAAACAAGTCGCGAATTTAGTGCATGAATAATAGTATAATTCAACAATCCACAAGTGAACCTTTATTGAATCAGTTATTTGAATATTGATAATATCAACCGCGTCATAAAGCAGGAAAACAAAACACGGAAAACATAAATGCAAAAATTTCGTACTGGGGAATATGTAATATGTAAAAACTGATTTTATGACATTTGCGCGCACGCACACACAAACACACACACACACACACACACACACACACACACACACACACACACACACACACACCATTCACCTTCAGGTCCGATACAAATCTTCCTCGTGAATGGCTGCCTCACGTGACGGCTCCCTGCAGGTGCTCGGGCCTTGTTCCATCACCTTGACACTCACGGGAAGGGATGATGTGCGTGAGGGAAAAGGTTTTGGTCGAGTTGAAATCTCATCCATTTTCATCCCCTTTCATCAATTCGTTTTCGTAATTCCATCCCCAGGATCAACAATGTACGATGAAATTTCCGCTCCGTATTATAGTCCAGGTATATTGAATTCTTTTCGCATCAGATGGAAAGCCATGAAGTCTCTGAAACAAATTTGGATAAAAGTCATTCATACATAATACACGACTAGGAGGGAAAGGCACATGTGTGGAATCCAGACCCAAATATCTCAAGATGAGACAAAGTATCGATTCTATTTCATATACTCGTTTCTTGAAAAGTCCAAGTTTCGGAAAGGCAGAAAATACAAGAGCAAATTTTTCAGAACTTATTAGTTGAAGGAATGAAAGAGTAATTGTGCTGATTACTTTTCTTTGGTAAAGTTGGATGAATAGAATTAAGCAGAAAGGCTCATGAAGTGGGATCCATTTCTGAGACCGACTAATTTCGTGGGGAACCGGATCTTGCAAATGAATAAAAGCACTAGTGTAGCTACATGAAATATCTTTATTTTCGACGTTTCAGCATAGAGACAATGCCACTGTCAAGGAGCTGCGGACAGATAACAGCGTATGAAAGCTATATGTAATGTAAAACAAGAGATATAAAAATTATTCAGAAGATATAAAGAGGGCAGGCAGACTGGGTGTTGTTAAGTTCAGCAGCAGATTTTCTTATGTACTTTTTTTTCAGATATTCTAATACTTACTCTGTCTGAGGAGTCTAAAATTTCAAGATAATCTTTCCTAGGCGGTAAGATACATTGAACCAGGTGTTCCCTTACTGAAGAGTGAGGAGGCACAAGTAGAGGGCGGTCGGTCCTGCTCGACTAACCTACTCGTAAGTGCTCATCTGCCCTGTTTTTAAAGGAGTGCATATAGGCAGAACTGTGCGCTCCTATAAAAGCAGGACAGATGAACACATGGGTCAGTGGAGCAGGAGCGGCCGCTATTTGTGCCTCCTCTCACTGCAGTAAGGAACACTTGGTTCAGTATAACTTACTACCTTGGAAAAGATTACTTTGAAATTTTAGATTCCTCAAACAGTAATAACATTAGAATATTGGAATCAAAGTACATAAGAAAATTTGCTCCTGAACTTAACAACACCCAGTTAGCCTGCCCCAGTCAGCCTGCCCTTATTATATTTTTTTCAATAACTTTCTGACCTCTTGTTTTATCTTTACATATAGTTTTCACACGCTGTTACTTGTCCACAGCTCCTTGATAATGGCAGTCTCTGTGCCGAAATGCCGGAAATAAATATGTTTTATGTAACTACACTGGTGCTTTTATTCATTTGCAAGATCTGGTTTCTCACGGACCAGCCTGTCTCAGAAATCATCCGCAGCCGGTATGGACAAGCTACACTACAGAATTCTGGAGAAAACCTCCAGAAAAGTCACGAAGAAACAGTGTGATTTGGTTTTCATAAAGTGTTGCAAATCATATGGTGTTTTTCAAAATTTATGAAATTAAAGCTTTACAAAAAAAAAAAAAAAAACTAACCTGATCGAATCTGTACAAATCATGGCAAAACAGGTTTCTACATTTAAAAATTAGTCTGAAAGAAAAAAGAACTAGGCCAGTTGGAACTGAAATTTCAAGCCGTGAGCGAACGGTTCGATTCCCTTGCGTCACGTCTGGATAATGCTTGTTTACAATCCTTCGTACGTCGGAGATCTAAAGTGCTCAGAAACAACGTGTCCAAAACACACCAAAAGAAACTACAACAACTTGGTGTTAACGGCAGTTCCTTGTCTTGTGACCCGGAAAAAGTGATCTTCAACTATTTTGGTATTTCCCTCTCGACACGTGTAAAATTCTTATTGTTATTTGGCCTTAATTTCAACCTTCCTGTTCATAAATCTGTTTCCGTTATTTCGTTTTCTTTGAATCACTCACTCAGAGATTGACATATTGTACATTAATGGCTAACCACAAGTTCGATGAAGTGATTAAAATTGCAAAGGATATTGTACACTCTAGTTTTGGTAGCTTAAAGTCACGTAATGTATTTTTCCCATATTTACCAAAGCTGATATGTCAGTGATCAAATCCCTTGGCAACAATAACAACTTAGTAATATGCAGACCAGACAAGGGATCGGGTGTCGTTTACTGGATAAAGTCAACTGCGTTTCGAAGATGCAAGATATTTTAAATGACACATCTAAATTTGTTAAGTTATGTAATAGTAATATTTTTGCTTTGAATGCTAAATTGGGAGACAAAGTGAACAGATTCGTCAACAAACTTTCGTCTCGAAACACCTTAAGGCAACAGGCCTCTCACCAGCTATGCTCTACGGCTTGCCTAAGGTTCACAAAGACTCGATACCTCTTCGACCTATAATGGCCACTTATAAACACAGCTATGTATAATTTAACTAGATTCGTAGTGTCACTTCTGAAGTCCTTCATCACCAATACTGTTTCTAACACAGATGAATTCAAACAATCTCTCACTGAACTCACTGTTCCCAGTAACTACTGCATGGTTAGCTGTGATATCAAGTCTCTGTTCACTAACGTTCCACTGGATGAAAACCATTGATATATGTGGAAGTGTAGCTTTCTCAGGCCTGCAGACCTTTGTTGGTATGACCAAATCAACATTGAAGAATCTGCTGTCTCTATATCCCAAAGACTGTCTATTATTAATTTTTAACAAGAAACTTTTCAAACAGATTAATGAAGTAGCTATGGGGGTCCCTGCTAGGTTCAACATTTGCCAACATATTTTTTAAGTTTCCATGAACAGAGTTGCCTTCGAAACTGTTCCGTGAATTTTAAACCCATTTTTTTATTTTTTTATTCGTAGATACGTCAGTGATACGTTCGCTGTTTTTGAGAATAAAAGTCAAGCTGTATTTTTTTTATATATAACTAATAAACAAAAACATAAAATTCACCATTAAAAAAAAAAAAAACTAAATTAATGAGAATCTATCCTTCTTTGACATTATGATGCAGCGGTAAAACTGAATTTAATATTTTGAATTTTTTGAAAGGTTTATAAGTTTTTAAACAAAAATATCAATCTAAACCTATAATTCACTCTGTTAAGAAACATACTATGCATTTTATGCTGCCTTATTTGGGCGATGTCTCTTCAGATCTAAAACACCGTCTATGTAATAAATTAAATCTTTTGTACCCTCAAATTTCAGTGGGCATTTTTTTTATTAGATTTTTATTGCCCTTGGCCAGTGTCCTTCCTACATAAAAAAAAAAAAAATAGACTTTAGATTTGTTTTTGTGAATTATTTTAAAACTGGTTCATTTTTTTAAAGTTTAAGGACCGCCTGCCGACCGACCTGAAATCATCTGTCGTTTACAAATTCACTTGCCTTAGTTACCAGACAGGGAATATAGGCAGCACTGTGCGCTCCTATAAAGGCAGGACAGATGAGCACTTAGCTCAGTAGAGCAGGACCGACCGCCCTTTACTTGCGGCTCCTCACTCTGCAGTAAGGGAACACCTGGTTCAGTATAACCTAGGAAAGATTACTTTGAAATTTTAGACTCCTCAAACAGTGCAAACATTAGAATATTGGAATCAATGTTCATAAGAAAATTTGCTCCTGAGCTTAACAATACCCAGTAAGCCTGCCCTCTTTGTATCTTTTCAATAATTTTTAGATCTATTGTTTTATCTTTGCATAATATAGCTTTCACACGGTGTTATTTGTTCACAGCTCCTTGATAATGGCATAGTCTCTGTGCTGAAACGTCGGAAATAAATATGTTTTATGTAGCTACACTGGTGCTTTCATTCACCTGCAAGTGGGATCCAGTAGCATGGAGAGGAGGGAAAGACGTGAGATAGCAAGTTCAGAAGAGTAATGCCAATGATGATATCGGTATGAGAGCAAGAGAACCATTACTGCGACTGACTATCTGAGAATCAAGATATCAAGTGAAGGGGATGAAACCCCCTTTTTTTTCCGACGTTTCATTAATTTCTCTAGACAGCATCTAACAAGGAAAGTTATTGGTTTTCTCATAAGCGCTTGTACGATTCTAGTGATAATGTAACAAGAATTTTGCATCAAAAAAATAAAATAAACATCAAGAGAAACAGACTCATCATCTCTGTGGTCTTTTAGAATAACCATGATGAAAGAATCAAACGTTTTAAAGATATGCCAAAATGATGCAACAAGATGAGTCATGAGGCATCGCATAGCGAAAATTCTCGAAGGATATCAGGATTCAGAAAGTCATACATGTGACCATACTGGAGTCTGAAGAGACAAACGAAAAATTAACATATTTGTTATTTATTCAATAACAATTTGGCCTGAGCTGTTCATGTTTGTGTGTTGGTGTTTGCTGCCGGTGGGAAGTTATTTACTTAGCAGATTTTTGCACGTGGAAAAACTTGGTGTTCTGATTTTTACTAAGTAACTGTAGTATTTTTTGTCGCTGAGTTAACACAAAGACTCATGGACGAAATACAGTTCATTATTGATTTATAGATATATTCATGGATATAAATTCGTGCTGGTTATAATTGAGGCACTGATTCTTATTTATTTATCTTTTTTTTTTTTTTCATGCACACCAAATATGAAAATGGGAAAGGTACTGAATTTGAAGCCAGTAGTAATTTTTTCCCATTTATTTCTAAAACCCTTTCCGTACGCAGCTTCACAAAATAATATTTAAATAGTTAAAAAAAATATCCCCTAGATTTAGTATCAAAAGTGCTTTACCATAATGGACTCACATTGTTAGGAAGTATTAAGGTAACTTTAATATTCACATATGTTTACCAGAAGTACTTTGTTGATAATGTTATTGTTTTTTTTCCAATAATGTAAACTCCTTTCTTTTGCCAAAGTATTGGAAATGTGTATCAATATAAAGGTAAAAAAGATTTTCATATAAATTTCTGTGCACCTTTTTCATTTAGAAGCAAAGAATTTTGCGGTCATCGCTTTTTCTGTTTCTTTTCCCACTTCCTTATTTTCAGGACATTAGAGCGCAAGGGGTTTAATTCTTAGATGTTTTCGCAGCCACAGATGGATATACTTGAGTGTGACAAGGAAACCCACCCAGAGAACACATAGTCAAGTGTAAAGCATCAATTTTCAAGCGAAGAATGATTGCTGAAAGTGTACATTTCCTTTTTATGAAAAGTCTGTTAATACAAATTGTAAATTGTCCGTCATTACTTAGTTTGGGCAGTCAAGGTTTTTTTTTTTGTTCCTGCTTTCATATTAAAATGCAAACTGTTTGTCAAGCGCGTGCCAATACGAAATACCTACAAATCCCAGGTAACTTAATGAAAAAAAGTGGTTTTTATTATAACATTTTCTTTCTCTCAGACGCGTAAATATTCCTGTGCCACGGGCCACTCCGGCCTGGGTGAAAGAATGAAGAGCGAGGCCCGCGTGGTTCCCCGGCTCATAACCGCAGCAAGTGAATGTTAGTTGTGTCCTACAGAGCCAGAGAGATTTAGCAATGTGTAATAACGACGTGCAGTAATCCACCGTGTGCCTTAACCTTATTACAGCTTGCATACCATAATTGCTAATTCCTCTTCACAACTTATAGCCTCCTTAACTTCATGGCGATGTAAACTAGTTTGCTGGCTTCTGAACCTGTGTCTAGTGTAATATTTATTTAAACTTAAGTGTGTATTATTTCACTTATGAATGATGATGTGAATATTTTGTTACATTTGTGGTGTGTGTGTGTTTCTAAGTGTGTGTGCGTGTGTGTGTGTGTGTGTGTGTGTGTGTGTGTGTGTGTGTGTGTGTGTGTGTGTGTGTGTGTGTGTGTGTGTGTGTGTGTGTGTGTGTTGCAGGTCTGTTGTTGAGAGCGACTTATACGAAGAAAGACGCGAAATAATTCTCGAAACAAAGGACTTCGATTTACATATTGTTTCATCATCATAATGCTTCAGTCCGCGGTAATGCTGCACATCCTGTTGCCTTAAGCTACTTCCATGATTGCTATTCATTTGAACCTGATGATTGCATTCCATCTCCTCGCTCTGACTCGCACGCTGTTATCACCTCAATGTTACTAATGTTGAGAATCAAAGGACGACAAAACGCGACGAGTTTAAACTGGTCTCTTTCATTTAGACTCTCCTGCCGTCTGTTTTTGAGAGTGGCAGTACAGTTTTTTAAATTTTTTTTATTGCAATTTAGACTAAACCTAGTCTCATTTCCTTTATTCCTTTAATTTCTTTATTCCTTTATTTCCTTTATTAAGTATTGCGCTCTATTAGGATTTTAATATACGTAGCTTTTTCTGTGGCAGAAAAATTATTGTTGGCTTGAAGTTCGATAAGATTATTTCCTCCAGGGCACCTCACTGCGTTCAACATTATTCCATTTCCGATTGCATGCATAATAATGTTTAATACTTCAGTGAGAATAAAGTCTTCCTCGTGCTCCACTGGCGTCCTGCTCCCACTGGCGTCCTGCTGTGATCTGGTGACACAGCGGAAACAGCTTGAATAAGATTATTTCTTTTCCGAAATATATGTACAGTGAACAAAATTATTTTCCTTTGCTGTGTGCATATCTAAAACTGGCAGTGGTTATTGTATTTGTGCAAGGTCAGGTTATGGGGAAAGGAGGAAAGGAAGAAATCACATCCTGTTAGGTTTACTACTGCAAGCGATAAGTAAGTAGTGGAAGTTACACATTAGTTGAAACTTCCTCTCCTCCTAAGGTGAAATCGTAGGTTGAGGAGAGAGAGAGAAAAAAAAAAAAATACCATGTTAAGCACTGAATTCGATGGAAGATAGGTTGAGGATATATATATATATATATATATATATATATATATATATATATATATATATATATATATATATATATATATATATATATATATATATATATATATATATATATATATATATATATATATATATATATATATATATATAAATAACAAGTTCAACACTGAATTGGATGGAAGATAGGGAAATTGGTTATTAGCTAAAGTCTGCTGTTTTCATTGATGCTGCTGTCGTCTGGTCGTGCCTTGCTCACTGTGCCGACCCATGTGTAATAAGCATAATGGGCGTATGTCATTTCCTCCCACAGCTCTGCAGCACATAACCATCCTTTGTTCACTCACCTCAATAATACCAGCATCTTCCGTCTTCCTAACTCAACCATTGTCTTGTTATTGTCAAGAAAAGGTACACATTGTGTACATTCCTGCCCAAGGCTTACGAGTAAAGAAATATCTCGCCAGTGTAGGTTAATTATGTGAATTTGTCACTGTTTGGAGTCTTAAAGATATTTTTTTTCTATTAATGACGAAACGACTCATTTATATGTAAGGTTTGTCAAAGGTTTTACTGTAAGATCCTTTTGTGCTAACTTACGACTGGAAGAACCAATGTGTTGCGTAGAGCTGGAGCCAGTGATGTGGGAAAACAGAGGATGAAACACTGGCCCCTCGCCAAAAATAACTCCAACAATTTTGTTTCTTCATCTTCCCGTCTTTTATTTCAACCAGCCATCATCTATTTCTAAAGCTTAACTCCTCACTCAAACCTTTGCTAAATTCTAACTTGGATGATTCAGTGCTTGTTCCTCTCTCTCATCCAATTTCTGACTATTTCATACCACTTATTGAGATCGTTCGCAAAGATATTTTCCATGCCCTCGTTGGCCGTAACCTTCGGAAGGCTTATGGACCTGACAGGGCTCTTCCTATTGTTCTCCGAAAATGTGCCTCCGTGCTTACACCTTGCACTCTTTTGACTATTTCAACATCTACCTTTCCTTCTTGGTAGAATTTTGCCTACATTCTGCCTGTTCCTAATCAGGGTGACTGCTCTAAATCCTCAAATTACCATCCTATTCTTTTAGTTTTATGCCTCTCTAACGTTTTTGAATCTATACTAAACAGGAAAATTCATAACCCTGTATCACGTCATGGCCACTCTACTGGTGATCTGGATTTCCTGAGTCATGCTCATCCTCTATTAGGGACTTTGGTGAAACTTTCCCTATTTTCTTAAACATCCTGAAATCATCTGACAAAGTCTGGCACAAAGCTTTGATTTCCCAACTACCGTCCAACGGCTTCTCTTCTCTCTGTTACTTCATCTCCAGTTTCTTTCTGCCAGTTCTACTATTGCTGTGGTAGACGTTCATTGTTCTCCCAAGTTTATCAGCAGAGGTGTCTCTCAGGGTTCTGTCCTGTCACCCACTCTCTTTCAATTACTAGCCCTTGGCTAGTGCCTCTTACTTAAAAAAGAAAAAAAAACTATTTCGCTTTGATGTCAAAACACTATATAGATAACGACTGTTTCATCCTGTGTTTTCAATACCCATTCGTATCATTTTTCATTACAGCTGCACGTAGCTTAGCGTGTGAACTGTGGGTGTAAACAAAGTACTCCCCCAAAAAATCAGGGGTGGGCATACTTTTTTTTAATCTTTTTTTTTTTTTTTTTTTTTGTCTGCTAAGCGCCACTCTGGATTAAGGCAATAACTGGCGGCGTTAAAAGTGAGATGATGTTTCAGAGCGACGGTTAGCACGTGAAAAAATAATAGTGTATTTTTTTGCCCTCACTTTAGGTGCTGGATTTTTTTCTATTATGGTGAGAGAGAGAGAGAGAGAGAGAGAGAGAGAGAGAGAGAGAGAGAGAGAGAGAGAGAGAGAGAGAGAGTTTTGTACCAGTGTGTGTGTGTGTGTGTGTGTGTGTGTGTGCATTTAATAATAAAAGCAAGAGGATGTATGTCTGTATGTCGGAAACATTCCTTTGTAATCATAGATTTTAGTATTTTTATCAGTGTTTTTTTTTTTTTTTTCAAAGCTTTCATTTCGTTGATTTTTCATCTCCGTGCTAACTTCGGACATTTTCCTGTTTGCCTTCGATTTTCCGAACAAAACCATTCTTTTCATTCACTTTTACTTTTGCCTCCTCTTACATGTTCATGACATTAAGTATTTTAGCATCTTTCTCCTCCTCCCCCCACTCCTCCTCCTTCTCTTGTCCCGTGTTAAATCAGTGAGTTAATCGATCATTTAGTCCTTCTCCACCTCTTCCTCTTGCTAAAGGAGTAGATTTGTGTGGCTTTGTCTCGTTAGTTTAGCTTTTGTATCGTAATTAACCGAGCTGTGCATTCTTCAGCACGAACGAATCTTGCTACTCTGGAGACTGCATCTATTACCTCTCATGGCGGCTTCCTTGTTTCGCTGTAAATACGTGTACTTGAGAGAGAGAGAGAGAGAGAGAGAGAGAGAGAGAGAGAGAGAGAGAGAGAGAGAGAGAGAGAGAGAGAGAGAGAGAGAGGAGAGAGAGAGAGAGAGAGAGAGAGAAGGGGCGGGGGGACAGATTTGTGTTTCGGAGAGCAGAGCGAAGTTGAGCATCTCATTTCAGCGTCTCCGTAATTGATCCCTCGGGACTCAAGTGCTTGCCTGTAAACTGCTGCCTCTTCCCGTCAGAGAGCATGTCAGTAGAGGCGACAAACATCAAGTCAAGAGCAAGCTGGGATTTGGAAAGAGCAAGGAGTATTCTTCTGTTGACTTGGGGAAAGCATGTTGTAATACTGCACTCACATATATCGTCGGGACTCATCACAGCAACCACCACCTTACGCCATCAGAAAATTGCCCTGTATCTGAGGTTTACACGTACCTCATGGACGTGACATTGTGATGAATCTAACCTCATCTATTAGTCTTCATATTATAATCAGTGGACACATTTTCTCCCCGAGCAAAGCGTGTAAGATGCACGAGGTTGAACGTTGTGTTGAATCTAAATGCAGTAATGGTCAGACTCAGAGCAGCACGAGGCACAGAAGGCTTTAATCTCTTAAGGATGGTGCCGCTTGCATCCCTCACCCTGCCTGCCTCCACTCAACTCAGTAGATTCCAAACCATCGAGGCAGAGTATCGCCACTTCCACACCCATGTATTTTACCCTAAGCGAGGAAGCGACCTAATGCCTCAGCGTCCCGCAGGAGAGTTTTTGTCTTCAGCTCCTCTGGCTATGAGGCTTTTTCTCTCTCAGGTCGCGGACGATGCTTGCACGACCACTTAACGGGAACTCGAGCCATTCATCCCCGTCGCCAGTGCAGGTTTGCTGGGTGGCAGTGTGGCCTGCACCTGAGGGAAGCGGGGCAAGGCTGTGAAAGGGGTAGACCGTTTCTTGTCTCATTTTTTCTTGTGTCTAGTCCGTGCAACTAAAACATGGGAACATTAACGT